>NW_007765470.1:5453-6209 GCF_000696425.1 Galeopterus variegatus
TTCTTGCCTTCTCTGACATTCTGTCTGTTCTGTTCCTTACTCTGTGACAGCTTTCTCTTCATGCTGGCTTCTTGGGGATATGAGACTCGCCTCAGATCTTTACCCCATGCCACAAAAGCTGCGCTGAGCAGTCGGGTAGACATAGTCTCCGTGTGGATGCTGGGCACTTGACACGTGGCTGGTCTACACTGAGATGCACTGAGGGTAAAATACACACCCAATCTTGAAGACATAGTAAAAATATGTAAAATATTCCAGTAGTAATGTTTTAATTGGTTACCTGTGGAAACGATAATATTTTTGGTACGTTGGGTTAAATAAAATGTTAAAGTTAACTTTGTTTCCTTTTACTTGTTTCAATGTGAGGACTAGAAAATTTAAAATATATCTGGCTTGCATTATATTTCTACTGGCAGTACTGGTCTACAGCAAGAAAAATCGTAAACACACCCAGGCCATGCACGGAAAGGTCTAACGTCGGCCAGTTATTGGGCAAAGCAAATACATGATGTGATTGGTTTAGGCCTTTATTGCCCGCCCCTGACCCAGTCACTAGTCAACGGGTATAAGACTATGTAAAGTAGCTCATGCCAGCCAGAGCACACAGCTAGAGGTGGGAGTGGGCCGTCCCGACCCAACCTTCCTGATATGTACAATGGGGCAAGGGGTGGAAACCTGAAATGGATTGGGGGGGGGGTGGATTTGAGGTGTCTGCTTGACCCCGTCCCCTTGAGAGTTGGGTCTAAGTACCCTCCT
>NW_007765471.1:0-671 GCF_000696425.1 Galeopterus variegatus
TCCCCACAGCAAGGCACTTCTGAAACCGACAGTATGACATTTATTTCTACTTTTTTTTTTTTGGTGGATCTGACAGTTAAGATCACCCCTATTATAAATAAGTTTCAATCTGATTGTCCTCCAGAAAAAAACCTTTGCGTCCTTCACCAGCATGAACTCCACAGTGGAACCCGGAGGCTTTATGTGCACAGGCGTAGCATTCGATGGCCCTGGGGGAGCTGGAAGGCCCTTCGGGAGGCTTGTTGCAGAGCTGAGTCTTTTCAGAATAATAAGGTGGGGGTACAGGCTCCACTTTGATTGCACTTTGGGACTCTTGGAGCTTCAGGTCACCCTTGTAATCAGCCACCACTGGGTCGGCTCTCGTGAATGGAATGTCTTCATAGTGTGGAGTGGAAATGCTGGAGAAATCAACGGTGGTGAAGGGCTTGATTTCCGGGGAGTGGGCGTGGGCGTCCCTCCCAGAAAGATCCACCGAGCTGATTCCAAAGCTGGTGGCCCCAAACAGCACCTCGGTGCCAGCCATGGCAATTTCGTTGAAGGTGACTCTTATTTCAGAAAATGGCTTTCTTGTATATCTGGGGTTTAGAGCTGGCTTCTTTCAAATCTGCGGCGGCGGTGGCGGCGGCGGCGGCAGCGTGGCGTCCCGCTCCGGTGTCCTCGCGGCTGACCCG
>NW_007765471.1:5061-6209 GCF_000696425.1 Galeopterus variegatus
AGCACTTCCCACGCGGCGCACTATCCAGTGCGCCACTGGGCCGGCCAAAACAGATCATATTCTAAAACCCTTTCTTTTTAAAATGCTATTTCACAATAAATTTCTTAGGTGTCAGGTTTTCCCTCAAAATAATAGTGCAATTGGAAGGAAAATGTTGTCAGTGGATCAGGACTTCTCTCCTAATACAAGTCCTTGTAGATTTCTTGTAGGAGGGGGTGAAGACTCATGTCTTTCTCTGTCTTCTTTATCACCTGCAATAGCTGCACATGTTCTATGACAACTTGTCTGAGGTCTGTCATTTTCTGCAGCAGCTTGGCAAAGAGCTGGGAGGATTCGGGGTGGTTCAGCTTGAGCTGGAGCTCCAGGGCTTGCAGCTGGTTATCTTGTATGTCTTCAATAGGCTTCACATTCAGCAAACCTGGGAGGTCTCCACCGAGAATAATGACAGCTATAAATATTGCCAAGTCACTGTCATCTAATTCCAGTGCATTGAACTCCACAGCAAACTCAAACTTGGGCTCCATAAAGTCACCAAAGGGCTTTCGCAGGCTCTTTAGAAATTCCCTCATCATGAATCCTTGGCCCTCTGATATGAGAACCCCATCTCTATTCATCAAGGAGGCCAGCATCGTGTAAATGGTCTCATGGACGCCATAGTTGAGGAGAGTTACGTGATCATTCAAGTCAAGGTTCACAAGACCGGGAATACTTTTGGCGTACTCTGTGATCTCTTGCAAAGCTTCCACAGAGCGAAACTGGCATCCCTGAGACATGCGGATGGCCACCTCTTTGCTCTGCTCCTGCAGGGGGGTGATGTGTTTAAACTTGATTTTGTCTTCTCCCATCATGAAGGAATTCATGTCTTAGATAACAAATGGTGATTTGTCTGTTGTCTTTCCTGTCAAGATCGCCCTGGCCTTTGCTTTGGTCAGCGGGAAGGACTTTATGTATGAGTCACACAAATGTTTTGCCAGGGCCGGGAGATCAGCAGACTCTGGGTTCGGCTGGTCGATATCACTGGAGATCTCCACCGATAGCTTCTCTTCGGCCTGTGGCATCCGCCCAAACCTGATGGCCTTATGAGACATCCCCACAGCAAGGCACTTCTGAAACCGACAGTATGACATTTATTTCTACTTTTTTTTTTT
>NW_007765472.1:0-209 GCF_000696425.1 Galeopterus variegatus
AGGACAGTTTGACTTCATCTTTTCCAGCTTGGATGCCCTTTATTTCCTTCTCTTCTCCGATTGCTCTAGCTAATCCTTCATACACTGTGTTGAATAGGAGTGGGGAGAGTGGGCATCCTTGTCTAGTTCCTGTTCTTAAAAGTTCAGTATGATATTGGCAGTGGGTTTATCATATATGGCTTTAATTGTGTTGAGATACTTTCCATCTA
>NW_007765472.1:5896-6209 GCF_000696425.1 Galeopterus variegatus
AGTGGAAATGAAAAAGCAAAATTTCTGTATTCCCAAATGACATAATTATTTATATAGAAAAATTTAAGAAATAATCTTAAAGGCATTCTAGAACTAATTTGTAAGATTAGTCAAGTCTTAGGATACAAGGTCAACATACAAAAATAAATTACATCGTTATATACTAGCAACTACAGTAACAATAACAACACAATTAGAACATAAAATTTTAAAAAATTCATTAACAGTAGAATCCCAAATCACAAAATACTTACAAATTTGATAAAAGATTTGCAAAAACTACAAAACATTGCTGAGAGAAATTAAAGAGGGC
>NW_007765473.1:0-906 GCF_000696425.1 Galeopterus variegatus
GTAGGCTTATGTAATATTTTTAAACCCAGATCAGTAGTCAGATTTTTTAGAGTACAGCTGTAATACAGAAACTCATGTGGTATTCTAACTCTCTGCAGTTAGTGACAGTCGACAGGCAACGGGTCAGATGACTCCAAATCAGTTCTTATTATGTGTTATTTTGGGCTACATTCAGAGCTGTCAGGGAGTCTCTGATTCATGTGTTTATATCTAGGTTCTTAGTGCCCTCACCCACCTCATATGTCACAGGATGGCTCTGGCCAGGACCTTAGGTGACTCCTAGCATGCAAACTGTGCTTCTCCAATAGAAAGGTGCTAATAAAAAAAAATTAAAATAAATGGGAATTCTTAATATAAAGGGAATACAGAATATAAAGTTACATATTTTGGTCCCAAAGTAAAAAAAAATTAAAGTGGATTTTTGGATTTAATTTTAGAAAATGCTGCTATCTTCAAGTATGTTAGAAAGAAAACAAGTTAATCATTGGAGTAGAAGAAAATTTTCCTAAAAGAAATTTTTAAACATTATAGGAAAACTATATACCAGAATATGTCATTATTTAAAAAAAAAAGAAAAGCACACACACAAAAGTAGGAATAAATCAAGTAGCTGATAAACAAGCTATTTCGGGCTTCTACAAGCTGGGAAAAAAGTCATGGCAAAAGAAGTAGTCCTCACTAGACTCTAAGAATTTATACTTCAAAATCCATCATTATTTTCAATTTAGAAATAGGCTGAAGTCAACTGTTCACCTGAAACAAAGTTTGAACTTGTTTGGAGGTACATTTCACAGGCCTAATGAATTTTATACCTTGCTTTCTTTCTCTGTCTCTGTGTCTCTGTCGAGAGAGAGAGAAAGAGAGAGAGAGAGAGAGAGAGAGAGAGAGAGAGAGAGAGAGAGAGAG
>NW_007765473.1:5950-6208 GCF_000696425.1 Galeopterus variegatus
AACAGGCTGCACACGCAACCACTGGTAACACATGAAGACTGTGTAGAACTTAGTAAAACTCTGGCCACATGAGCTTTGGAAGTTAACAGTGGGACAAGGAAATCTTTAAAATGTAAGTTGATGTACTTAGACCTTAAACTTCAGCGGCACAACTTAACTTGATATTTAAAGAAAAACTTAGGTGAGAAAATATCTCTGTAGGCTTATGTAATATTTTTAAACCCAGATCAGTAGTCAGATTTTTTAGAGTACAGCTGT
>NW_007765474.1:0-1443 GCF_000696425.1 Galeopterus variegatus
ATGTTGATCAAATCAATATTACTGGCATATATATTGTTACAAATCATAATTATTCTTTATGACACTTGTCCAATATCTTCCCATCCCCCTTTCTCTCCCCCCACCCTCTAATTACCCTACATTTCTTCTCTCCTTCTGAAAGAATAATGATTTCTCTGTTGATTTGTTGCCTAGACGATCTGTCTAATGCTGAGAGGAGTGATTAGGTCCCCCAATATTGTCATAGAGTGGATGCTTCCTCTGTCACTCTGAAATGGGCTTTGTGGAGAGACGTCCTCATTTTTCTTTATCTCTGCTGGTGACTCTCCTTGTATCAATGCTCTTCAGTTGTTGGTGGACCATCCGTGTGCTGGTTGTGGCATCGAGCTGTTTTTGCAGCAGCCATGGTTATAGTGGTGGCTGTGGTAGGCCACCCTCTTGGAGGGGATGTTTTGGGCATGCTCCTTTGCACTAGAGCAGTATGTCAGGTTGTGGGAGGGGGTTCTGGTCCCCTTCTCCAAGCCTTGGGTCACCAGGAAGGCCCCAAGGCACTGGCCTGTTGTGCCTGGTTGTGGGAGTGGTTCCAGTCCACTTCTCCATGTGTTGGGTCCCTGGACAGGCCCTAAGGTGCTGGTGCAGTGCCTGTTTGTGCGAGGGAGGTCTGGTCCCTGGCTCCATGCCTCAGGTCACCAGGCACCCCATGAAGTTCTGGCACAGTGTGCCTGGTTGTGGGAGGGGCATCTGGTCCCCACTCCATGTCTCAGGTAACCAAGCAGGCACTGAGGTGCTGATGTAGTGTGTCTGGATGTGGGAGGTGGGTCCTGTCCCCTACTCCATGACTTGGGTCCCTGGGTGGGCCCTGAGGCACTGGTGCAGTGTGCCTGTTTGTGGGAATGGGTTCTGGTCCATGGATCCAAGCCTCAGGTCCCCAGGCAGACCCCAAGGGGCTCGTGCAGTATGTGTGATTGTGTGGGGGAGTCTGGTCCTCTTCTCCATGATTGAGGCCCCCAGGTGGGGCCTTGTGGTGTTGGCAGTATGCCTTGATGTGGGCGTGGAGTTTGGTCCCCAGCTCCAAGCCTTGTTTTCTTGGGAGGACCCCGAGGCACTGGTGGTGTGAGTGGTTGTGGGTAGGGGTCTGGTCCCTGACTCCATGCTGCATGTCCCCTGGCAGGTCCCAAGGAGCTGGTGCTGTGCCTGGGCTAGAACTAATTTTTTGTCCTTTGCTTACTTCTAAAATGAGGGAACTTCCTGTGGGAACTAGTACTTGAGCTGTGTAGTTGAGCTAATTTGCTGCTTTGCTGCTGTTTCCCTAGGGAAGGCTTTTTGTGCAGCTCAGAGTTTAATGGTTGACCTTATAGTTACGTCTGGCTTTCCAGAAACTGGGTGCACCTGGGTTGTGTAGAAACTCTGATCTTGGCCTGAGTTTTTTCATCAAACTGAACTCCTTGCAATTCTGCATTCCTG
>NW_007765474.1:5999-6208 GCF_000696425.1 Galeopterus variegatus
C
Source organism: Galeopterus variegatus (assembly GCF_000696425.1). Lineage (NCBI taxonomy): Eukaryota > Metazoa > Chordata > Mammalia > Dermoptera > Cynocephalidae > Galeopterus > Galeopterus variegatus. The sequence continues at coordinate 6,001 of NW_007765474.1, forward strand.
TTCCTTCCTTTTTTTGTTTCTTTCTTTCTTCTTTCCTTCTTTCTTAGCACCCACTTATGACTTAAACCATGTGGTATTTCTCTTTCTGTGTCTGGCTTATTTCACTTAACATAATGTTGTAAAAACTCATACATGTTGCTGCAGAGGTCCGAATTTCATTCTTTTTTTATGGCTGAGTAGTATTTCATTATTTATATATACTACAATT
>NW_007765475.1:0-408 GCF_000696425.1 Galeopterus variegatus
CCCCTCCCCCCAAAACTGGGGCCCTGAAAAGTCTCTCAATCTCAAGATAGTCCACACACAGCCTCCAGCAATTTGTTAAAATTGTAGTTTAAGTGTTCCTACGAGTTTATGGCTGAGTGGCTTCTGCTGTAGGTAAACTGAGCTCTAGTTCTCTGTACTCACGTCTACAGATTTTGCAGTGCTGTTTGTCCTGCAACTCCAGTTATCTGATGGATTTAAGATAAGTCATTGATTTTCAAGTTGTTCAGCTTTATTCTAGTTGCAAGGACTAATCAGTGCTTCCAAGCTCTTTATATTTTTCAGGATAAATGAGAAGTCCAAAGTATTTCATATTTTTTTTTTTTGTTTTTTTTGTTTTTTTTTTCCTTTTTGTCTTTTTTCGTGACCGGCAATGGATCGCAACCCTCA
>NW_007765475.1:5720-6208 GCF_000696425.1 Galeopterus variegatus
GCATATATTATTGGAAAAATTATTTGTATTGTGGTTAGCAAATACTGCACTATAAAAAAAAATGAAGCAGAAGTAACTAGAATTCAATTGCTGCATGCTGGGAATGGAAGATAGAAAAAAATATTAGAGAAGAAAAAGATTATAAACTCTTTTCAAGACATATAGTTTGCAAAATTATGTGGCTTATCTAGGGTTAACAAAACACCCTTATGGCACTAAAATTTTTATTCCAGTGTGATAATTTCCCCCAAAAGAGTAACATATAAAATACAATTTTTCAAGATTTGAATTCAAGGGCTATAAGCTGACCAAAAAAAGCCAGTGGTAGTTTTTCACCGGACAACCATGGATTAGAAATAATAGGGCCAGCCCAGTGGCGCACTCGGTAGAGTGCGGCGCTTGGGAGCGCTGCGGCGCTCCCGCCGAAGGTTCGGATCCCATATAGAGACTGGTCCGCTCACTGGTTGAGCGCAGTGCGGGCGCGACAC
>NW_007765476.1:0-270 GCF_000696425.1 Galeopterus variegatus
TGCAGGTAAGTGGACCAACAATTCTGGTGCAATGCACTCCATGATAATGTCTTACTTATACGCATTGTGGTTTTAGAAAAATCATCTTACCTGAACCTTACAACACCACTCAAAGACATTTACGACTTTTTGTTTTGTTCTGTTAGTTAAGGAACTGGCACTCAGGTAGGGTGAGTGAGTTTGCTGAAAGGCAGTGAGTGACAGTCAGGTCTGCTCTCTTCTAGCCAGTGTCATTACCCATCTACACTGACCCTACTCTCTGAGTAGATA
>NW_007765476.1:5576-6208 GCF_000696425.1 Galeopterus variegatus
GTCATGTGACCAATTCCAGAAAAAAATATTATTGAGTCAGGAAAACTGTATTTGTCCTATCATTGTTCTGCTATGACCTCCTTGCCTATTACAGGAGCGAGCAATTTGCTATTATAGCTGGGAAATTACATAGACAAAGCTCCCTACGGAATTTTTGAAGGGCAGGCACTACCCCAAATTAAGTCTCGTCTCTGTAGTAGCCACACTTTCTTATTTGGCTTTCATGTCAATATGTTTTCTCACCAGTCCTGTGAAATTTTTCATAAAAGTTGTAAATCTTATAGTAACTACGCATTTTAAATATAGTTAGCAACAATCATAGCTGGGTATTTATATATTGCTTGTTCTTTGACAAATCATTTTATTAAACAGGATATAAATCAAGTCTCAAAGGAAACCCAACTCTTAAGTCTGTTAAAATGCTTCAGGTCACATGGGTGAAAGGTGGCCCAGCATCGGAACCGCAGTACTCTGACTCGTTGCACTGTGTCCCTTGCACTACTCTACACATTTTCTACACATGTAGAAAATTTTAGTCAGTGAAATAGTATTTGCTTGAATGGCACACTATGATAAAAATTTGAATTTTCTATAAATTTCTGGAAAATACCTTTAATGATACTTGTATTAAC
>NW_007765477.1:0-230 GCF_000696425.1 Galeopterus variegatus
ATTATGCATGCAGTGGTAACCATGGCCAGGTTGTCACTGGAGAGTGAAAGTCCATGTTGCTTCTACCATTCATATCCTCCATCCTCTCCACCATAACCACTTTGTTTATGAATCCATTGGGTGATGACAGTGATGTCTGGGGAAAGAAGTTGACTGGTATCCACAGAAAGGGTCATGCCATCCTCTTGATGGTTAAAATCCTCTGCTTTGGTCATCCTTTAGTGAGCATT
>NW_007765477.1:5871-6208 GCF_000696425.1 Galeopterus variegatus
TAGAACATTTTTGTAACAAAGCAGAGCTAATTCAGTAACAATGCAACCCCAAATGTCTTATGCTGAGTTTCAAGGGAAAGAGTTAAGATGGTGATCTAAAGTAAGTTAATTCCCATTCAGCAAAAATTAAAATTAAAATTAAATCAATAAATAAAAATAAAAAAGTTTAATAACTCAAATAACTTTCCACTGCTTGTCTATCTCTTTCCCTATGCTAGGTTTTATTGGTTTGGCCAAGAAGGACATTTCATTGCAGCTACTGTGCACCAACACTGACATCTGGTAGTTTTACATTCTAAGTAGTGAGTCTGACTCAGCTAAGCTCCCAGTGGGATGT
>NW_007765478.1:0-438 GCF_000696425.1 Galeopterus variegatus
GATAATGAGTCATGCGTGCGTTAGTGAGCCAGCGGTCAGGAGGCTGGCGGACAACATTTTTCAAGGCATGAGGCGCTGAAATTACTAAGTTTTGTCCCATAGTCAATTTATCAGCATTTTTTACTAGAATTGCAACTGCAGCCACGATCCTCAGGCATGCTGGCCACCTTGAGGCAACTGGGTTTACCTTTTTGGATAGATAGGCCACTGGTCTGTTCCAAGGTCCCAGTCTTTGGGTTAACACCCCCTTTGCAATCCCTCTGTTTTCCGCCACATACAGATGGAAAGGTTTGGTTACATCAGGAAGTCCTAAAGCTGGTGCAGACATTAAGGCTGTTTTGATTTTATCAAACGCCTGTTGTTCTTTTTCTTTCCATTTGAAGGGTTGGCTAGTCTTAGTGAGGGGATATAAGGGGGCTGCCATTTCAGCAAAACCAG
>NW_007765478.1:5948-6208 GCF_000696425.1 Galeopterus variegatus
TTCTGCAAGCACTTGCTGGCAGTCATGAATGGGCGGGTCGAGGTCGGGATCCGGCATCAGCGAGGCTAAATTTAAACTGGTTGGTGGAGCAAAGGTTATTCGGTCTGGGTTTAATAACAAAGCCTGATAATGAGTCATGCGGGAGTTAGTGAGCCAGCGGTCAGGAGGCTGGCGGACAACATTTTCCAAGGCATGAGGCGCTGAAATTACTAAGTTTTGTCCCATAGTTAATTTATCAGCATCTTTTACTAGAATTGCAA
>NW_007765479.1:0-407 GCF_000696425.1 Galeopterus variegatus
GTGTTGGGCAGATCAGAAGTTCCAGCCACCTTCTTGTGAACCTTTAGCCATGGGCCCTGGCTCGCCCACGTCTGGCCCACCGCGGTGTACAGAATTCTTCAGGTGTCTTCCTCCCATAACTCCCCAAATCTGTAGCTGAGGGGATCTTACAGCCAGTCTTGTGTGCAGCTAGTCGGGTCACTTAAAAATAAGAAAGATGCATATATCTACCAAAGGGTACATATCAGGGCTGGCCAGTCAGCTCAGTTGGTCGGAGCATGGTGCTGCTAACAGCAAGGGGCAGGGTTCCATCCGCTACCAGCCAGCCGCCAAAGCGAAGCAAAACAAAGATGCACGTGCCCATGTTCGCAGGGGCTTTATTCATAACATGCCCCCAACAGAAAATAGCCCACGTGTCCATCAACAGG
>NW_007765479.1:5972-6208 GCF_000696425.1 Galeopterus variegatus
ACCCTGCAGTTATGGAGTGCAGTGTAGACAGCATATGTAACATGGTACAGAGTGACTCTCCTCAGATTGCGTTTCATGGAATTCTATTTTTACCCTCTTTCATGTAAACATATTGGACCCTCACAGTCCTCACACACGACTGACTCATTCCCGGCACTCATAGTAGGGTCAGCATGTGTTGGGCAGATCAGAAGTTCCAGCCACCTTCTTGTGAACCTTTAGCCATGGGCCCTGGC
>NW_007765480.1:0-522 GCF_000696425.1 Galeopterus variegatus
TTGGGTCTGATTATTTTTCCTAGATCGATTAGCTTGGTCTGATGAGTTTACTTCGATCAATTAGCTCTGTCCGATGAGATTACTTAGATCGATTAGCTTGGTCCGATGAGTTTACTTAGATCGATTAGCTTGGTCTGATGAGTTTACTTTGATGAGTTTAGTTTGATCGATGAGCTTGGTCTGATGACTTTACTTAGATCGATGAGTTTGGTCGGATGAGTTTACTTAGATCAAATAGCTCTGTCTGATGTGTTTACTTAGATTTGTGAGCTCGGTCTGATGAGTTTACTTAGATCAATTAGCACTGTCTGATGAGTTTACTTAGATGGATTAGCTTGGTCTGATGAGTTTACTTAGATCGATGAACTTGGTCTGATGAGTTTACTTAGATCGAAGAGCTTGGTCTGGTGAGTTTAATTAGATCGATGAGCTTGGTCTGATAAGTTTATTTAGATCGATGGGCTTGGTCTAATGAGTTTACTTAGATCGATTAGATTGCTCTGATGAGTTTAGTTTGATCGA
>NW_007765480.1:5976-6208 GCF_000696425.1 Galeopterus variegatus
TTGGTCTGATGAGTTTATTTAGATCGATGAGCTTGGTGTGATGAGTTTACTTAGATCAAAGAGCTTGGTCTGGTGAGTTTAATTAGATCGATGAGCTTGGTCTGATGAGCTTATTTAGATCGATGGGCTTGGTCTAATGAGTTTACTTAGATCGATTAGATTGCTCTGATCAGTTTAGTTTGATCGATGAGCTTGGTCTGATGACTTTACTTAGATCGATGAGTTTGGTCGG
>NW_007765481.1:0-415 GCF_000696425.1 Galeopterus variegatus
TGGATCTGAAACCAGGGCCAAGTGACTGCGGCTCGTCCTCTGCTCCGGGTGCTTTTCCTGAGCACATCACAGTGCTCAGCACAACCCCCATGGACACAGAGAAGGAAGGATCACACTGTGCTCAGAAGCACTCCTGCCAGACTGAGGCCATGTGTCCTGGGTCAGGCAAGGTGGGAGCAGGTATCCCAAAGTTTCCTCCCGCTCTAGAGGAGCAACAGATAGATACCTTGCTGCTCCTCTGTGCACAACTCAACATCCCAGTCCTACTCCAGGCAGGAGGGTGCCAGCGGTGGTCTGCAATGCTCACCCAGCTCAGAGACCCTGAGATAACAGGGCTACCGCACGGGGTCTCTGAGTCTTCCAAAAAGAGCCCCGGCAAGGGCCCTGGAGCTCACAGCTGGCTCCAGGATACCAA
>NW_007765481.1:5989-6208 GCF_000696425.1 Galeopterus variegatus
TTGTACCCAGTGCCTCCACTTCTGCATCCGCACCAGGCCGGGACTACTGCAGTCTGGCTTCCGCCACACACACATGTGCACATGCACAACACAAACACACATGCACACACATTCTGTGACACCACAGCTCAGCCACTCCCTCCCTGAGAACCCCCTTCTCTTCTGGCTTCTGGGCCCACTCTTCTCTGGTTGTGCTCCAACCTCCCCAGCCTGTCATCT
>NW_007765482.1:0-657 GCF_000696425.1 Galeopterus variegatus
TCATTTAACATTATGTTCTACAGGTTTGGCCATGTTGTCGCAAATAACAAGATTTTTTTTTTAAGGTTGAAGAGTATTTCATTGTGTGTGTGTGTGTGTGTGTGTGTGTGTGTGTGTGTGTGTGTGTGTGCCATATTTTCTTTATTTGTTCATCCATTGATGGACTCTTAGGTTGATTCCATGTCTTTGCTATTGTGAATATTCTGAAATGAACATGAGAGAGCAGATATCTCTTTGAGCTACTAATTTTATTTCCTTTGGATATATAATCAGAAGTGGAATTTCTGGAGTATACGATAGCTCTATTCTTAATTTTTTGAGGAACCTCTATAGTGTTTTCTATAATGGCTGCATGAACTTTTATTCCCACCAAAAATGTAGGACTGTTCCCTCTTCTCTGCATCCTCACAAACATTTGTTGTTTTATGTGTTTTTGATAAAGGCTTTCTAATCAGAGTGAGGTGATATCTCACTGTGGTTTTAATTTGTGTGTCTCTGGTAATTAGTGACATTGAGCATTTTTCTATACACCTGTTGTCCATTTGTATGTCTTCTTTTGAGAAATGCCTGTTCAAGTTCTTTGTTCATTTTTTAATTGGGCTACTTGTTTCCTCACCATTGAGTTGTTTGAGTTCCTTATATATTATGAATTTTAAC
>NW_007765482.1:5725-6208 GCF_000696425.1 Galeopterus variegatus
ACATGCATACTCATCATAACATCACATACTTATTTTTTGTGGAGAGAACAGGTAAAATCTCCTTTCTTATCAATTTTCAAGAATACAGTACATGTTAATAACTATAGTCATCATGTTGTATAATATTTCTCTTGAACTTACTTCCCCTACCTAACTTCTCTGACCAACATCTCCCCAAACCTCATCCCCCAGTCCCCTGTAATCACCATTCTACTGTCTAACTGAATAAGTTTAATTTTTTAAAATTCCACATGTAAGTGAAATCATGTAGTATTTGTCTTTCTATGCATGACTTATTTCATTTAACATTATGTTCTACAGGTTTGGCCATGTTGTCGCAAATAACAAGATTTTTTTTTAAGGTTGAAGAGTATTTCATTGTGTGTGTGTGTGTGTGTGTGTGTGTGTGCCATATTTTCTTTATTTGTTCATCCATTGATGGACTCTTAGGTTGATTCCATGTCTTTGCTATTGTGAATATTC
>NW_007765483.1:0-410 GCF_000696425.1 Galeopterus variegatus
CTCTAACCTGGTATTTTTTAAAACAAATTTTATTGCATATACTTAAGGTTTTCCATATTAATATAGCCACTGTAGCTTGCTATTGACATTTACATGTTGTAACTGATTGTATCCCTGTATTTTAGTCTAGCTTTGTGTGTGCACGCATACATGGCATTAGGCCTTGCTTTTATACACTAGGCCTTGCTTTTATAACCCAACTGACATCTCTAGAGTTTACAGTTTGCATCTTTAACTTAACATTTTATATTTCCACATAATATGCCATTTCACATATATTGTACGAAACTTGTAACAGTATACTTCTATTTCTCCCTCCCATTCTTTGTGCTATTGTTACCACATATTTTACCTCTTCTTATCATATGAACAACACAGTACAATATTTTTGTTTTTCTTTCAGAAGTCAA
>NW_007765483.1:2642-3697 GCF_000696425.1 Galeopterus variegatus
TTCCTAAATATTTCCTAGCAGTTTGTGGGTTTTTTTTTTTTTTTTTTCCCAATCTTCTTCAAAGTTAAAAAGTTTTTCATTTTGGTAAGTCAACTTACTATTACGTTTTCTTTTTTGTGTCATGCTTTTGGTGTTGTATTTATATCCTAATTTTTCTCTTATGTTTTCTTCTAGCAATAAATCCAACCTTATTTGTTGAAAAGACTATCCTATTTCTATTGAACTGACTTTGTACTTTTGTCAAAAATCAGTTGTCTGTTTTTGTTACTGAGTGAACACTCATTTATGCTTAATATTTCTTCTTAATAATTTATCTTATCATTATAAAATGTCCCCTTTAATCTCTGGTAATATCTTTTATCCTAGTATCTTCTTTCCTTGGTAATTTTTTAAATTGAAACATACTTGATTTTGCATCTCTGTTGAATATCAATACCTGTGTATAATATGTGATGCTCAAATTAGGATAATTAGTATACTCAGCATTACACAATATAATTGTTTTTCATGGCCTTTTACCAATTCTTCACTTATTCCCCCCTCTTCCTCACAATTTCCCACCTCTGGTAAAATCAGTTCTATTCCCTCCTTTTGAAAGTTCAGTGTGTTATTGTGATTGTCGTATCTTTATTTCTTTTTTTATTTATTTGTTAATTTTTTAGCTCCCACTTATGAGCGAGGACATGCAAAATTTCTCTTTCTGTGCCTGGCTTATTTCACTTAACATAATTTTCTCTAAGTCATACATGTTGCTGCAAATGGCAGAATTTCATTCTTCTTAATGGCAGAGTAGTATTTCCATTGTGTAAATACACCACATTTTCCTTATCCAGTAGTCCAGTGATTCCAACTCTTGGCTATTGTAAGTAGAGCTGCGATGAACATGGGAGGGCAGATGTCCCTTTGATGTGATGATTTCTATTCCTTTGGGTATATACCAAGCAGTGGAATTGCTGGATATGGCAATTCTAGCTGTAGTTATTTGAAAAATCTTCATACTGTTTTCCATAATGGCTGCACCAATTTACAGTCCCACCAACAATGTAGGAGGGTTC
>NW_007765483.1:5216-6208 GCF_000696425.1 Galeopterus variegatus
TTTTTGCCCAGGATTGCTTTGGCTATTTGGGGTCTTTTATTGTTCCATATGAATTTTAGGAAATTTATTTTTTATTTCTGTGAAGAATGTCACTGGTATTGTGATGGGGATTGCATTGAATCTGTAGCTTGCTTTGGGTAGTATGGACATTTTCACAATGTTAATTCTTTTGTTCCAAGATCATGGAATGTCTTTCCATCTTTTTAAGTCCTCTAGTTTTTTTCAACAGTGATTTGTAGTTCTCTTTGTGGAGATCTTTCACCTTCTTGGTTAAATTTATTCTCAGGTATTTTATTATTTTTTTGGTGACTTTTGTCTTTTATTATTTTTTTGGCTGCTTGCACATCAATGGTGGCTGCCTGACAGCATGGGTGGTGGTGATGACTGCAGCAGTGGTGACTGTAGTGTCTGCAGTGGCCATCTACTACCTATGGTGTACACAGCAGAAGTGGGATTACTTTCTTGGGGTGATTTAGCCATTGGCAACTGCAACTGCCTCCCTTGTGTTTGCAGTGTCCTTGGCAGCAGCAGGTTTCTCTCTCGGAGTTGGCAGTGGCTCCAGCAGCTGTAACTGTTTCCCTAGCGTCTGTGGTGTCCACAGCAGCAGTGGGGTTACCTTGTGGAGGCTGTAGTGGTGTTGACAGCTGCAACTGACTCCTTTGTGTCTGTGGTGTCTGTGATGGCAGTGGGATTACCTCATGGCAGTAGCAGCAATGCCAGTGGTTGCAGCTGTATCCCTTGCATCTGTGGTGTCCATGGCTGCAGCAATGGGCCACCTGTAGGACTGCTGCTCTGCAGGTAGCTGCTCTGCAATGGACAAGGGTTCTGGGATCAGACAACAGCTCTGGCAACTTCAGTGGTGGTGGTGGTGAGCCATTTTGATCTTCTGTGGGAGGAATATGCACTGGGCATCTCTAACCTGGTATTTTTTAAAACAAATTTTATTGCATATACTTAAGGTTTTCCATATTAATATAGCCACTGTAGCTTGC
>NW_007765484.1:0-310 GCF_000696425.1 Galeopterus variegatus
ACCCAAACTGTAAATTTTCAGTCAGAGGTAGTTATTCTGTGATATAAAAATACAGTCTCTAAACTCAAAGAGAAACACTATGAGTACTATGGGATGGCAACTGTGGAGTCACTGCAGTGGCACTACCTAGTGTGTGTCTTGCCAACACCTCAGCCTGTTGTGCCCACACTGATGGAACAGGGGTTCCCGAAAAGCCGAACTCCAGCATCAGATGCTTCACTGGGCCCTGGTGAGAACCGTGGGCACCACGGCCGTGCCGGGGGAGGTTCTTGAGTGTCTCTCTCCAGGACCAACGCGGTGTACTCTGGCC
>NW_007765484.1:5539-6208 GCF_000696425.1 Galeopterus variegatus
GCACTGGAAAGAGCCTCTCGGTGGACCAAACAGAGGTGATGGGGACTACACAGAGCAGTGGCCAGGTGAAGAGGTCCAGGGGGACACCAAGAGTGTTTCAGAGAGCCTTTGGTGGGAGGTATAAACTCCTTTCCCATCTGCATTCTGGGAAACAATCAACTGGCACAAAAGTGATGCCTTTGAGTTTGACCCCATGTAATGTCCCTGTACCCGACTCTAGAGCAAAGACTGTGGCAGGTTCACCCTGGAGGACAGTGGTCCCCTCTGTAGCCACCAGCACAGGGGGTTGTTGTCAATGACATAATGAAGTTAAAGTGCTCAGAACAGAGTGGGGCCCTTGGTAAGTAATGCACTCATTCATCCACCCGCTCCTCCATCCATTCATTTGTTCATCAGGTGCAACTTCCAGGCTCAACATAAGCCTAAGCATAGGCTGCGGGGCCACGAAGGGCCACATGACACCCTCCTTCCACTAACACCACTTCTGAGAAAATACAGACACACCCTGTGTGTACACTCACACATGTCTATGCAGACCTGCTAATGTAGGTGTGCACATACACACACTCGAAGTGCAAAGGAACTGCCAACAGAACTTAAACTCAGCCACCCAAACTGTAAATTTTCAGTCAGAGGTAGTTATTCTGTGATATAAAAATACAGTCTCTA
>NW_007765485.1:0-282 GCF_000696425.1 Galeopterus variegatus
CAGTTTACATTAGGGCTCACTCTTTGTCTTGTACAGGTCTATGGATCTTAGCAAATGTACAACATCAGGTTCTTCCAGTACAGTATGATATGGAACGGTTTCACTGTAACAAAATTCCCTGTGCTCCAGCCTTCATTGTGCCTTCCTCCTCATGAATCCCTGGCAAGGACTAATCCTTTCGCTGTCTCTATAGTTTTGCTTTTCCAGAATGTCATATAGTGGGAATAAAACAGTATGTAGACTTTTCAGACTGACTGCTTTCACTAAGCAATCTGCATTTAA
>NW_007765485.1:5876-6208 GCF_000696425.1 Galeopterus variegatus
CCAGCCAAGATTTTATAACCATCAAAGCTATACTTTAGAAATAAAGGAGAAATACAGTTTTGTTTTGTTTTTTTCAGAAAAGCAAAAATTAAGGGAATTCATTATTGCCCGTCCAGACTTTCAAGAAATGCTTAGGGGAGTCCTACATCTGGAATAGAATGAATAATAACAACCATCATGAAAATATCCCCAAATATGAAACTTACTGGTAGAATATACATATGCATACATATATATACACACACACACAAATAAGAAAAAGAATCAAACCTTGTCAATACAGAAAACCACCAAACTGCAAAGATAAACAGAGAGAAAGAAAGGAACAAAAG
>NW_007765486.1:0-223 GCF_000696425.1 Galeopterus variegatus
TAAAGTTTTGGTAGAATTCAGCAGTAAGGCCATCCAGTCCTGGGCTTTTCTTTGTTGGGAGGCTGCTGATTACTGCTTCAATCTCTTTGCATGTTATTGATCTGCTCAGGTTTTCTCCTTCTTCTTGGTTCAGTCTTGGTAGTTTGTATGTGTCCCTCATGATTTCATTTTCTCCAGGTTTTCAAATTTGTTGGCATATAGTTGTTTATAACAGTCTCTAATG
>NW_007765486.1:5915-6208 GCF_000696425.1 Galeopterus variegatus
CTGGGAAGAATTCTACTTAATTATGGTGTATAATTGTTCGGATGTGTTGCTGTATTCTGACTGCTAGTATTTTGTTGATGATTTTGTGTCCATGTTCATGAGAGACATTGGCCTGTAGTTTTCTTTTTTTTATTGTACCTTTGTCTGGTTTTGGTATCAGAGTGATGTTGGCCTCATACAATGCATTGGGGAGAAGGCCTCTATTTCGATTTTTTAGAATAGTTTGAAAAGAATTAGTATTAATTCTTCTTTAAAGTTTTGGTAGAATTCAGCAGTAAGGCCATCCAGTCCTG
>NW_007765487.1:0-398 GCF_000696425.1 Galeopterus variegatus
TACTGAAATCAGTTTTGGACCCTGCAGGAAAGTGTTGTCAATTTTTACAGACTGAACTGACGGCTGCCTGCAAGTTGAGACTCTAAGGAAACAAGTACTTGGATCTGTAATGACAACGACATCAACCACAACATGAATTACTTTTTACAGAGTGCCTTAAATGTGTAATGGCACTGTGGTTGTCCTGTTTTATTCAATCTGATGCAATTAAGGAAAGAAGAGGGAGTTGCCTTTCACTTTCTCTTTCCTCTGGGGAAAGGGAGGAATAGTTTTAAGTCTGCCTTCATTTTGGAAGTGAATGGAAAGATCTGGAAAGAAAAATGGGACTATCTGCACATATTTATTTATTATTTTTTTTCCTTTTTGTCTTTTTTCGTGTCCGGCAACGGATCGCAACC
>NW_007765487.1:3299-3792 GCF_000696425.1 Galeopterus variegatus
GGGACTCTTTGTTCCGTATCCCTAGGATAGATTATCTGGTAGTATACTTTCCATATGAATGATGAGAGCCTTGGGGTCATGAGATGGTGCCATTTAGAGCTCATCAGTGCAAATGAAAGCAAATCCAGTCATAGTTATCGGAGACTTTGGGATATGAAATTTCAAAAATTTCAGAGAAACACACAGGTGTTAAACCCATAACCAGGTCTCTAGTAGGTATATGACTATACAGGAAAGGCAAGTTCTAAAAACAAAATTCTGATGAATAGCTCCCCCACCCCCAATAAAAACAAAAACAGCTGAAAGACCTAAAGAAACCAATGACCTGCAGATAAAGTAGATTTCAAAAGGTTATATATAAAAGATGAATGGGAAGGCATGTAAGCAAGGGAGAAAAACCAATAGACTTAGACCAACAAAGTAACTCCTGAGTTAAACTAGGTGAAAAGTTAAGTTACACATGTAGTATAAAAATTTTTCCAAAAAAAAAAAA
>NW_007765487.1:5604-6208 GCF_000696425.1 Galeopterus variegatus
ACAGTCCCAAAGTCAATGGGTATTTTAGGCTGAGAATAATGACTGTAAAACTCAACCCTAGAGTTAGCTGTATACTAGAAACTTAATTTTACTTGCAGTGCTATCAGGCATTTAATCCGGCACAATGACTATATTCGGGTCATTTACTGTTTATGTTGGTTTCTTAGAAATTTGAGCATAGTAGCAGAGTGTTCTGGTACAAAGTTACAAACAACGTTTCAAACAAGTAAAGAACAAATATTTCTTATTATGAGTACACAGATGGATGATTAATTTTGCTTTTAAAAGAAACAGATGCTAATTCCTAGGCATTCTTTCCAGTATGTTCTAAATGATTTGTTTAAAACCATTCAGCAAAGGGTAAGTCATTCTGAACGAATTTTAAAAGGTAAATAAAACTATAATCATTGATAGTTTTGGTCAGAGACACTCAAATCAATGAACAGTTTACCTGAGTATTAAAAAAATTAATATGATGATAAGAGTACATGAGGTCTCATGGCTAGAGACTTCCATTATTCTCAAGAAAGGAGTCAGTCTCCCTACTGAAATCAGTTTTGGACCCTGCAGGAAAGTGTTGTCAATTTTTACAGACTGAACTGAC
>NW_007765488.1:0-228 GCF_000696425.1 Galeopterus variegatus
CTTGTACAGTTTCTGACAAGAAATTTGTTGTCATTCTTATTTTTTTAGGTCTCTGTGTCTCTTTTCTGTGGCTGCTTTTCATGATTGTCTTTTAAAAATATGTTTTAAGCAATTTGATTGTGACATGCCTTGTGGTTTTCATTGTTTATTCTGCTTCAGTTTCTTTGAGCTTTTTGGACCTGTGACTTCATAATTTTCCTCAAATTTGTAAATATTCAGCCATTTTTT
>NW_007765488.1:5442-6208 GCF_000696425.1 Galeopterus variegatus
TTGTTCTTCATTCCTTCTTCCATCTTCTCCCCTTTTTCTTTTGGATAAAGTTTTTTTTTTTTTTTAAAGTAAAAAAATAACATTTTTTTTTACCCCCACCATTGGATTATTAGGTCCAGATTATTGTTTTTATTTTTTAGGTGTCTGTTTAGGGTCTCCAATATGCATCTTTAACTCATGGCTGTTTTTAGGTGTCTGTTTAGGGTCTCCAATATGCATCTTTAACTCATCGCTGTCTACCTTCAAATCATAGATTACTTCATTTTTGAAAGAACCTTATAAGAGTGTTATTCTGTTTTCTTCTCTTGACCTTTGTACTACTTTTGTAATACATTTTCCTACCTATCACTTTTGCATAGAACAGCCAATTATCTTTTACAGTGATTTAAAAATGAGAAAAAAAATCCTCCTTCGTGTAGTGGTGAGTAAAAAAAAAAAGAGAGAGAGAGAGAGAAAATAATTTTTTATATATACCTATATAATTAACTTTGGAGTAGATCCAAATTTCCACCTGATGTTATTTTTATTCTGCCTGAAGAAGTTTCTTTAATATCTATATTAGTGCAAGTCATTAAATTCTCTCAGGTTTTGTGTGTCTGAGAGTCTTTTTTAACTTACACTTTTGAAAGATATGTAATAGGGTATAGAAATCTAGGTTGAAAGTTGTCTCCTTTCCCCTCCCCCCATCCCAGTATTGTCCTCAGTCTTGTACAGTTTCTGACAAGAAATTTGTTGTCATTCTTATTTTTTTAGGTCTCTGTGTCTC
>NW_007765489.1:0-204 GCF_000696425.1 Galeopterus variegatus
TTATAGCTGACTAACTTGATCATACACCACCTAATCCAGTGAAAAACCTTTGTTCACATAAATGAAGACCATTTTTCATATAGTCATTTGTGTCTGAAACCAGTTCAAAGTAAAATGCTCTGTGCTTATGTCTATGATCATTTGCGGAAATCTCATCACAGCCTGTGGTTCAAACACCACAGATAACATGTTCAAATTTTCAGG
>NW_007765489.1:3027-4067 GCF_000696425.1 Galeopterus variegatus
GTCAATTGTACACCGAAATAATATTCATTGTGCAAAATAGTTACATTGTTAATATATCCAATAACTCTTAAGGTTATTAGAATTCCCTAATTAAATTACATTTTTTTTAAAGTTTGGTAATTCACAAAAAAAAAAGAAAGAATTAGTGTGACTACACCAAATTTAAAACTTCTGTAAACCAATAGCTATCATAAACTAATTAAAAGGACAGCTAATTTATGGCATGTAGTTATTGTGACACTTATTGTCTGTACACAAATTTTTATCAAGAAAATACAAGAATTATGTGGGCAAATGTATAATTAGGCACTTCACTAAAAAGTATGCACAAATAAAAAACATGTAAAAAGTATACTTAAGCTCATTTAAAAATAATTAAGGTAAAATTTACATGCCATAAAATTAACTATTTTAAAGGAAATGATTCAGTGGCAATTATTACATTCACACCTATATCTAGTTCCAAAAATTTTTCATCACTACAACATACCTTTTATATATGAGGATACTTCAAAAAGATTGTGTAAAAATAGAATTAAAACATTATGCAAGTCTTTCCATAAACTTTTTGAGGAACTTTTTACTTTCTCCCTATTCTCTGCTTCCTTCGGCCCCTGGCAATCTGTATTGAATTTCTATGTATTTTTTGATTCTGGATAGTTCATATAAAGGAATTATAGAAGGGGTTATCTTTGAGGTCTGGCTGCTTAAACTTGGCATAATGTTTCCAAGATTAGTACCTGCTATAGCATGTATTGGTTATTTATCTTTCATAACTGAGATTCCATAGTAAATAATTAGCAACTTACCATTTCTCCCAATCCCAGCCCATTGCAATCACCATTCTACTTTCTAATCCTATAACTGTGAGTAATTCCAATAATTCAAAAAAGTGGGATCACATGGCATTTGTTCTTCTGTGACTGGATTATTTTACTAAGAATTATGTCCTCCAGTTTTATCCATATAATCATATATTGCAGATATTGCAGGATACACTTTTTTTTAAGGCTGAAAAACAGTCCATCATATTGATATAC
>NW_007765489.1:5897-6208 GCF_000696425.1 Galeopterus variegatus
AATATATGCTAACTTTGAAGACATTAAGTTCAGTAAACTAAGTCAGTCACACAAGGAATATAACTGCATGATATCATCTATATGACGCATATGAAATAGTCAAACACATTGAAGCAGAGAGTTGACTGGTAGTTGCCAAGGACCGGGAAAGGGGTAAATGAAGAGTTGCTATTCAAAGGCTGTAACACTTCAATAATGCAAGATGATTAAGTTATAGAGATGTGTTGTATGCTATTGCCTCTATAGTTAAGATCACTCCTTTCTACACTTAAAATTATTTTAAGATGATAGATATCATGTTAAGTTTTCTT
>NW_007765490.1:0-627 GCF_000696425.1 Galeopterus variegatus
TGGGGGGGGGGGGTATTCCTGCTTCTGTATTTCATATATGCTCTTACAGACTGAGATTACCTTATAGTATCCTTAATATCAAATGCCCAGGGGTACCTGAAGCATCAAGACGAAAGAATATTTACTCTCATCACCCCACCACAGTCACAGTTCTCTATTGCCTAAACTACTTGTCGAAGTCACTACGGTTTGAAGGTAAATGTATAGACATTGAAGTTATGCAACCCTGTGTTTAAATCTCCATTCTGCATGCAAAAATGTACTTACTTTACCTCTTTGTATAAACCTCAGTTTCCTCTTCTGTAAACTGCCTACCTCCTTGCCAGGATTGTTGAGCAGCTTAAGTGAGATAATATGTGAAAAGCATTTAGCACAATGCTTGGCGCATGGTGAATGCTTAATAAATGTAGCTATTACCTTATAGCTTTTATTACCCTTGTCTCCCTTAACCTTGTAAATTGAAGGCTCTGCTTTACTCTACCTGGTGGAGTTAGAAAATAATGTGGTTATTACATCCCTACTAGCATCTAGCCTAGGGTCAAGAACATAATGAGTATTTAATATACGGTTGCTGAATATCTGGAAGAATGTGTCCCTAGAGGCATTAACTACCACTATACTTATTAC
>NW_007765490.1:5710-6208 GCF_000696425.1 Galeopterus variegatus
CCCAGAAGACAGTAGGTGCTCAATAAGCATTTTTTTGAATAACTGTTTCTATTTATTCATTCAACAAAGAGTCACTGCTTTATATTGGGCCCTGGTCTGGGCTCTGGCCTATGTCCTGAATAAATCATCGTCCCTGCCTTCAAGTATTCACAGCTAGTGAGGAAGACAGTACGCAAGACTGAGTACCCTGAAGACAATAACCATGCTATTGCTCAACTCTACACCCCCCACAAAAGCAAGTCTCTGTTTTTATTGTGCAGATGCCTGGGTCCTGGTCTCAGTCTAACTTGATAGTTCATATGTGAGGCCTGGGACTCTGCTTTTTAAAAAGGGCTCCGTTGATTTTTTTTTTTTTTTTAAGTATCAGAGAGTTCATTTGAGCCAAATATGTGTGGATGCAGCCTGGAAGACACAGATTCAAGAGAGCTTGAATCATATGCTCCTGTTTGCCAGCCAGATTTCAGTATTATATAATCACAGAGAAGGGTAGTACAAAGG
>NW_007765491.1:0-294 GCF_000696425.1 Galeopterus variegatus
TCTTAAAGTGGAGCGAACTAGGTGTTTTCTAAAGTGTCTTGCAATTCTAATTTTTAAAGCCCCAAATAATGTAACTTAGGAAGTAAGATTTGTTGTAGACCAGAGCAAGGGGAAAGGCCTGGTGGTTTCTTGTGGGGCAGCATCTGATGCCCAGTGACACACGTGAGCAGAAGAGGCAGCAGGAGGCAACAGTAGGTGTCCGGCATGGCAGAGTGTCCGTGGCTGAATCCAGCCTGTGGAGGCATCACATACCCTCAGGTGCCAGGAGGTTCTCTGTGATAAAGGCTGTCTAGG
>NW_007765491.1:5710-6208 GCF_000696425.1 Galeopterus variegatus
GACTCTCATCCCCCAGTAGACTTCACCTGCCCAGAGCAGTCACGGGGCAGAGTGGTGCTTCCGTGGGAGCGGAGAGACTTTATGTTGATGTATACATACTCTGCTGCAGGAGCCATCGGGCAGTAGTCATTCATTCACTCGTTTTTTCATTCACCAAACACGTGCTGGGGATCCACCCTGTGAAAAGTTATTTTTCTCTTTAGTAGCTTAGCATCTCGGGGGATGGAAATTGATGGCATTGGTACAGCCAAGCATTGAGGAAGGCTTCCTGAAGGCCTTGAAATGAGGTCTTCCAGAAGGCATCAGCCTTTGGGGGGATGCAAAGGAGGCCTCAGCTAGGAGGTAGAAGATAAGGATTTAATCTTGACTTTGTCTCTGTTTAGTGAGGCAACTTTGGGAACAAAAACCATTCACGCCCGTGATTATGAGTTTTCTCATCTTAAAGTGGAGCGAACTAGGTGTTTTCTAAAGTGTCTTGCAATTCTAATTTTTAAAGCC
>NW_007765492.1:0-577 GCF_000696425.1 Galeopterus variegatus
ACTAAGCTCTTATAAGTAGATTAATCCATTCATGGAGTAATGGGTTAATTGTTTAATGGGTTATCATGGGTGTAGACTGATGGCTTTATAAGGAGAGCAAGTGAGCACATTAATAAGTGCTCTTCTTAGCACCCGCCATGTGATAGCCTGCATCAGCACAGGACTCTGTGGAAAGTCCCCACCCAGAAGAAAGCCCTCACCAGATTGAACTTCCCAGCCTCCAAAACTACAACAAATAAATTTCATTTTCTTATACATTCCCCAGTTACAGGTATTCTGTCATAAGCAACAGACAACTGACCAATACCTATGGTCTCTGTCACAAGTACTCAACTCTGCCCTTATAGTAAAAAACCAAAAACAAAACAAAAACATCCATAGGCAATAGGTAAATGAATGTGCATGGCTGTGTTCCAATAAAACTTTATTTTACAAATCAGGCATGGAACAGGATTGGGCCTGTGGGAGATAGTTTGCCAGTCCCTGATCTAACATATGGTGCTACTTATGAGAAAGGTGTCTAGTGGTGGCCTTTATGCACAGATGATCCCTAAAGCCTGGATTTATCTGGAGTACT
>NW_007765492.1:5728-6208 GCF_000696425.1 Galeopterus variegatus
GTTAATATCCTCTCATGCTTCAGTGAGGATTGGAGGAAATATTTTAGAATTCCTGCACTAATAGCAGAGGGCTAGATCTAAAACGTACTTTGGATAACATTTCTCTGCCTTGGTTCTCCAGTTTAAAACACTATTTCGGCTATTACTCTGCAATTTCTCATATAGTATACATATTTACCCCATAATACCCTTTAATCCCTTTTGTATACTTTTTCTACAGGTGACATGAGGATTTGTACAAGAATCCTAATGTAAAATCAACAAACTTTTTCTAAAGGGTCAGAGTAAATATTTTAGGCTTCGTGACATATATGGTGCTATGGGCTGAATGTGTGCCCGCTCCAAATCTCATGTTGGAACTTAATCCCCTATATGATATTTGGAAGGTGGAGCCTTTAAGAGGTGATTGGATTGTGAGGACTAAGCTCTTATAAGTAGATTAATCCATTCATGGAGTAATGGGTTAATTGTTTAATGGGT
>NW_007765493.1:0-382 GCF_000696425.1 Galeopterus variegatus
TGCAGAAGCTGAACCTCCAGGGAGTGTTTTTGGCAGGGATATACACCACCCTTTTGAAGCCTGCTTGAATGCCGTTTGCAGTGCAATATCGCTCCTAATTTCAGCAAACAAAAAGTTTGGAGGTCAACTTTTCTTGTAACTGCCACATCTTCGGTTCAGTGAATTATGCTGGATTCTAAGCGGGGAAGATTCTCTGACGCTTTTTCACAGAGACTTTGAAACAGAAGTCTCACAAGCCGTTTCCCCCATAGGCCTCAATGGGCTTTCCCATTGAATTTGCAAACCCGAATTCCTACATGCTAGACGTGAGAGGCACATTCGGCTCTCTCATTTCTTAAAGTTAAAGTGGCTGGCAGAAGCTAAACCTCCAGGGAGTGTTTCT
>NW_007765493.1:5885-6208 GCF_000696425.1 Galeopterus variegatus
TAGATGTGAGAAGCACATTCTGCTCTCTCATTTCTTAAAGGTAAAGCGGCTTGCAGAGGCTTAACCTCCAGGGAGGGTTTTTGACAGAGGTATACACCACACTTTTCAAGCCTGCTTGAATGCCGTTTGCAGTGTGATATCGCTTCTAATTTCAGAAAACAAAAAGTTTGGAGCTCAACTTGTCTTGTAACTGCCACTTCTTCGGTTCAGTGAGTTATGTGGATTATAAGCGGGGAAGCTTCTGTGACCCTTTCTGACAAATATTTTGAAACAGAAGTATCACTAGCTCTTTCCCCCATAGGCTTCAATGGGCTTTCCCATAG
>NW_007765494.1:0-485 GCF_000696425.1 Galeopterus variegatus
TTTTATTACTAAAACAATAAAAATGTCTTTCTCTATGAAAATAAATAAATAAATAACAGGCCAAGCTGAGTGTCATATTATGGCTGTCGTTGCCTCAGATTTAAGCCCTTCTATTTAGAGGGTGTGAGTGTCTCACATGCTGAACGTTTGTCACCCTAAGGGACAAGTCACGGTGTTTTCAGGAGCTGGGAGGTATGGCATTACTCTGCTCCATAAAATGACTGACATTGGGAGAAGATTGTGTGTGTGGGCAGGGAGGGAGGAACAGGAGCTGGAAGGCTCCCCTGCTGCTTCTGATTGATCTCTCAAAAGTACAGGGAACTGGTGGTCAGAGCCATCTGGCTGGGGCTGGCAGACCCAGCAGTCAGTTAAATTGAAGGTTCTTGCAACAGTTTAGAAGAGCTGCACCAGAATGTTCCTTGGGGAGAAAGTTTCCAGCCGCAGTTCTAATAGACAAAAGTCATTAATGCCCTTCCTCCCTTGTA
>NW_007765494.1:1485-2218 GCF_000696425.1 Galeopterus variegatus
TTCCTCGACTTTACCACTGTTGACATTTTGTCCCAAATAATTTGGTGTTAGGGGGTCTGTACTGTGTATGGTAAAATATTAGCAGCATTCATGACCTCTACTCACTAGATGCCAGCAGGACAAGCTCAGTTGTGACAACCAAAAATGTACCCAAAGACGATAAATGTCTCTTGAGGAGGCAAAAATCACCATTGATTGTGACCCACTGGTTGAAAGATGTGTGGAGATTTATTCAAAGGCTTCTCTTACTTTTTGGATGTTGGGTCCACTTCCACAAGCCTGAGACACCTTCTCTATTTCCCTGCTACCTACAAAAGCCAAGTACATACAAGAGTGCGTAATGCACATTGATGAAAAGAGAATGCACTTTGCTTAGAATTACAGAGATTCTGATTTTGTTTTTCGTTACAAGTGTAACTGTGGCATCTGACAACAATGGTTCTCAGTTTTCTTGTTTGTAAAGAATAACAATAACATTGTTCAGCTAATGTGTCCACCCCCGAAATTCAAATGTTGAAGTCCTAAACCCCCAGTACTTAACGGATGTAACTGTATTTGGAGATTAAGTCCTAAGTAAATTAATTGAAATGAGGTCGTTAGGGTGGGCCTCAATCCAATATGACTGGAGTCCTTAGGAGAAGAGGAGATGAAGGCACAGACCCACATGGAGCGAAGGCCATGTGAGGACACAGAGAGAAGGCAAATGTCTGCAAGCCAAGGAGAGGGACGCAGA
>NW_007765494.1:5811-6208 GCF_000696425.1 Galeopterus variegatus
CTATAAAATGATTCTGGTGCTATAAATAATAATGTAGATAATTTTTAAATACGACAGAGATCTTGATGAGTAGTATATACTTATTTAATCTCACATTATAACATTTTCTCTTTTATACCTAACAGTTAATGCATTTCATTATTTCTCAAATGAAATATTGTATCTCAGTAGTCAGAGATGTAACCCCATGTTGATACCCTGAAATTAGACTGTAAGGAATAATTTAGAGTAACCACATTTTTTCTTTTATAAGGTATTTTACTCAAATGTAAGAGAATTGGCACATTTTTCTCTTTTTTTTCTGTCTTCCTTTGAAATGTATAAAGTGATATTTCGTACACGAATATATTATTCTTGTAAAAAATACCTACTGATAAGATTTAAATCTCTTTTTACC
>NW_007765495.1:0-243 GCF_000696425.1 Galeopterus variegatus
TGGTCTTTGCGAGATGAGCCTTCCCAACAAGTAAGATTCACGCTTTCGGGCCAGTCTTACAAAAGTAGGGAGGCTCCCTATCTGGAATTTTCTTTGTCTCCTGCGGTTGCTTCTGCACATGTGCATGGCTATGTCCTCAGGGAGCCAGCTTTCCCATTTGCAAATAACCAGATTTCCTGCCCCCACTCTTATCTCAATTTAGTTTCCTGCCTCAGCATGACAGTAAATGTGATGTGGACACAT
>NW_007765495.1:5594-6208 GCF_000696425.1 Galeopterus variegatus
TCTACCCAGGAACAAAGGATTCTGAGGAAAATGGTTTTTCTTGCATATACATATTGTCCTGAAGACTATTGTGAATGTACATTTTTGATCTTCCCAGAAACGCAGAGAATCCCATGAGTTCAGACACACGTCTGCATGAGCAGCAAGTGCCCTGGAGGTGCTGCACCGACAGCATTATCCCATCCGCAGCATCCTACAATCTGGCTTCTCTAACCTCTAACCTAGGGTCAGTGGCTCCTAAATACCCAGGTGCTCTCTGCTGCTAAAAAGTTCAAAACAAGAAGTGGTCCAATCATAACCTTTGTTCTGAGTGTTCTTGCAGGAAGCAGCAAGAAGTCATGAACCATGAAATACTAGATGATGGATTTTGGATGTGACTGGCGCCATTGTGCACACAATAAGCACAAAATATGTGCCGGCCTTGTCTTCCACTCCAGCACCAAACCCCCTCAAAGGCGCAGTTCTCCACCCTCACATAGTTTCCACATTAGCATAATGCCCCTCCTTGATGGTATCAGCCAACCATTGGCATTCCATATAAGCCCTACCACCTCCACACCTGGTGCTGTCCTCCATTTTGAGGGCAGCCCTGGGCTGCCCATCACTTTGAGCGC
>NW_007765496.1:0-371 GCF_000696425.1 Galeopterus variegatus
GGGTCTAATAAGAAATAGTGTACAGATATTTTTATTATATAAGATGTAAAGCTAGGGCTCTTCTATGGAATGCACAGTAAGACAAAGTGGCTGTCAGAAATTAAAATACTTCTGAGCCAGCCCGGTGGCTCACTCAGGAGAGTCTGGTGCTGATAACACCAAGGCCATGGGTTCAGATCCCATATAGGGATGGCTTGTTAGCTCTCTGGGTGAGCGTCGTTCTGACAACACCAAGTCAAGGGTTAAGATCCCCTTGCCAGTCATCTTAAAAAAAAAAAAGAAATAAAGAAATTAAAATACTTCTAAGGTTAGAATCTGTCATCATTGAACAGAATTTCAGAAATAAAGTTTCCATCACTAATAATTTCTCT
>NW_007765496.1:5717-6208 GCF_000696425.1 Galeopterus variegatus
ATATATACCAGTTTTAAAAGTGGTTTATCTTCCCTATACCAGCCAGCTGCCAAAAAAAAAAAATTAAAATTAAATAAATAAAAGTGGTTTATCTCTGTGGTATAATAAATATTCTTAATTTTTTGAAATTCTGTATCTTTTACAGGCTCTTAAAGCATAAATTGCCTTCAATTTATCAGGGATACAACCATGGTTCTTAGAGTTTGCTACGGAAGGCAAAATATGATTTCCTCAGGCATGATCTCCCATTCCTGGCCCAAAGCCAAGGAGACTACTTAGAGAGAGGGTACAGACCTTACCATGGACTTAAGCTCTCAACTAAAGATTGATTCTCAAAGTTTCGTAGCCTTGGTGGAAAGGGCAAAAACTAGCAAAAACTCTTAAAAACAGTTATTAGGTCTAATAACAAATAGTGTACAGATATTTTTACTATATAAGATGTAAAGCTAGGGCTCTACTATGGAATGCACAGTAAGACAAAGTGGCTGTCA
>NW_007765497.1:0-859 GCF_000696425.1 Galeopterus variegatus
GCAGGTGCTGTTGGGAGCACAGAGGGCACATAAATCAGTACGTGGCAGTAAGGTGTCATTCGTCACCTGGAATCTGTTCTGAGTGCTAGGTGGCAAGGCCCTCTGAAGATGCCAGCCTACCCTGGAGCTGTAAATCAAAAACCATGTTCTCTCGTGATTAATACTGATCCCCTGGCAATTTATGCAAGAGATGAGGTGTTAACTCCTATGCCCTGGCCCAAATCCAGCCCAGGAAATTACTTTTTGCCTACCTAAATTATACTTAGACTCCCAATTGGAAATTAATTCTCAAGTTCTTTCCTGAAAAATATTAGTGTTGTGGTGCTGCTGCAGTAACAGGTCCCATGGTGTGTAATTTCTTCCTCCTCCTCCTATCCTTCTCCTCAGCAGCTTTTCCTTGCCTGCTCACCAAATTTGTGCACTTAACTAGCTTGGAATAATTTGAATACACCCAACACTCTCTCTGTGCAACAAAGCGAAGCAAATACCCATAATTCTGTGTGTTCCTGGAATAAGTCAAACCTCTTTCTGTCACCCAAACTTTCAGCCTTAACATCATTATCTGCCTTGAGACCAATGGCAGGATACCCAAGTACTGTCTTTTCTCTTGGATTCTATGTCCCATAGATCTCTCTCTCTCTCTCTCTGTCTCTCTGTCTCTTTCTCCTCCCACCCATAAACACAAAGATACTCACACATACACACATTTACACAAAACCCAGGACTCTTTATCCTTGTTTTCTGCGTTATCAGTATTTTTTCTTCTCCAAACCACTTCTTGCCATCTACCATGTTATATATTCTAATAATTTATTCCCACATTGTAGAATATAAGCTCTATGATGAAGGAAATTTTTTT
>NW_007765497.1:5581-6208 GCF_000696425.1 Galeopterus variegatus
AAAAGCACTAATAAGAGTAACTATTGCCTAAGAAAAGTAGAGCAAATTGGTTCTGAGAGAGCTGAATTTGTTTTCTAAAAGGACAAGAAGGAATTTCCCATCTCCTCTTCACTCTCTACCCCTGTAGTTCAAGAGAGACATCACCCAGGAAGAGAGCAAGGAAAATAAATACTTTAAAGTAACTTTCACTTTATATCGTTTTTCTCATAGATATTGTTGTATTTCATCATCATAAGCGTTCTCTTATGTTGGCAGAGCAGAAAATGTACCGATGGGTGATTTGATCAAATTCATACCTATTGGACCCCTGTTGTGTTCCAGACACATTCCCAGGCCTTTATATTACCTCCTCACTCCTCTCAGCCATCCTAGGAAGTGGGGGACATTTTCCCATTTTATGCATGAAGAAGGTGAGGATTAAAGTGGTTAGGAATTGTGCCTCGGTTCACACGCTGCTACGTAGCAGAGCCAGAATTTGAATCTCAACCTGGTGCCACACGCCACACTCCTTTCTCAAAGCTCCTTGTGTAGCTATGACCAGAACAGAAGCCTCTGGATTCCTGATTCTGTATTTTCTCTACAGCACGCCAACTCCCTGCAGTGCTAAGATCATGTTCTTAGAAACAT
>NW_007765498.1:0-386 GCF_000696425.1 Galeopterus variegatus
AATTGTCAAGCTAGGGCTGGGTCTGGAGCTCACAGACCCCTCAAGCCCATTGTCCAGACTGTGTCACAAACCCTTCACATGCCAGGCTGGGTCACCAGACCACTCACATGCAGGTCTGTGAGCTAGGTAACCGGCCAGAAGGTCCTTGGAGCCATGACTTCAAGAGCATGGCCATGCGGTATGGCGGATGCCCAAGGCAGATGCCAGCCAAGGTGGTGGTGCACTAACTCCACCCACACACAACTTATTTACAAAGAATGCACCACACCACCCTCAACTGGACCCACAGTGAAGGGGCCTGATTAAATTATTCTATTTTCCCAACAAGGACCAAGGAATCATAACTTGTGCTTACTGTGAGGGTGTTTTGAGAAAGTTAGCCAAAG
>NW_007765498.1:5865-6208 GCF_000696425.1 Galeopterus variegatus
GAAACATGGCTTTACCAGTACAATCCTGAAGACAAAGCACAATCAAAGCCATGGCTACCAAAAGGTGGAAGTGGTCCATTCAAAGCAAAGGTGGACTGGTCAAGAGCAAAGATCATGGCAATGTTTTCTGGGGATATTCAAAGCATTTTACTTGCTGACTTTCTGGAGGACTGTAGGGCTCAGGCTCTTCTACCTGTCTGGAGTCCTGCCAACTGGGCCAATTGTAGTGCTACATGACTATGTCAGTTGTTGTGCTCTGGCTATTATCAGAATCCTGCCAATGGGGCCAATTGTCAAGCTAGGGCTGGGTCTGGAGCTCACAGACCCCTCAAGCCCATTGTCC
>NW_007765499.1:0-407 GCF_000696425.1 Galeopterus variegatus
ACATAAAAACTCAGAACTAATACTTCAGGAGAATTTGTTCTGCAATTTTTGTATTGAGGTGAAATTAAAATAGTATGTAATCAACTGTTTTAAACTACAGAATTCAGCAGTATTTAGTACATTCAAGATGTTTTGCTACCACCACCTCTATGTAGTTCCAAAACATTTTCACCATACCTAAATAAAATGCCATACCTGTGAAACAGTCATTCTATTACCCTCTCCCCAAGGCCCTGAAATTCGCCAATCTGCTTTCTGTTTCAATAGAGGTACGTATTTACTCCAGGTTAATTTCAGAGAACATTCCTGAAAATATATTTATAAGAATATTAAAAATTATCAAAGCTACCATTAATAACATAACTTCACTTTTTAAAAAAATTTATTTTGAAATAATTTCAA
Source organism: Galeopterus variegatus (assembly GCF_000696425.1). NCBI lineage: Eukaryota > Metazoa > Chordata > Mammalia > Dermoptera > Cynocephalidae > Galeopterus > Galeopterus variegatus. The sequence goes on from NW_007765499.1 coordinate 403, forward strand.
ACTTA
>NW_007765499.1:5952-6207 GCF_000696425.1 Galeopterus variegatus
CGCTGGGAGGGCAGTGACGCTCCTGCTGCGGGTTTGGATCCTATATAGGAATGGCCGGGGCACTCACTGGCTGAGCGCGGTGCAGGCGACACCACACCGAGGGTTGCGATCCCCTTACCGATCAGGAAAAAGACACACACACACAAAAATTATAAAACACTTACTAAATTAAATATTAATAATGACAGCCAGCAACATAAAAACTCAGAACTAATACTTCAGGAGAATTTGTTCTGCAATTTTTGTATTGAGGTG
>NW_007765500.1:0-403 GCF_000696425.1 Galeopterus variegatus
AAGTGATAGAAGGGAGGATGAAGGAGAAGCAGAGAGCAGTGAATAACACGACTGTTAGATTAAAACCGGTGCCAGATAACAAGGTCCTGAACTAAAACAGCAATCATAAGAGCAAAAAAGTTCACAAAACGTTCCAGTGGTGAAATCAGTAAGATGTGGTTGGATGAGAGATGAGAGAGGAGAGAACGAGAGATGACAATATGTTATAGGTTTGATCTAAATGGATGGTGGGGTCATTTGTGGATACGGGGGAAGCAGAAAGGGGAACTGGCTTGTGAAAAGCTGATGATCTGGGGTTGAACATATCACATTCGAGATGTCTCTAGGCATGTTAACGGAGGTGTCCAGTTGGCAATTGTAAAATATGGAAGAAGCTCCCAACTTCCTGGCGTGGGGAGGGGTT
>NW_007765500.1:6007-6207 GCF_000696425.1 Galeopterus variegatus
AGAGCTATTCACCAGCCATTTGGTCTCATTCTTACATCGAGTAATGGTTTTCAGTCATTCAGTCAGTCAGTCAGTCAGTTATTCAGCAAACATTTACTGAATACCTACTCCATGCCAGACCTGTGCTGGGTGCTGCAAACGTCTTGGCCTCAAGATGCTGAGCCAGTCAGGAAGACAGATGAGAAATCGATGGCCAAGCC
>NW_007765501.1:0-205 GCF_000696425.1 Galeopterus variegatus
CCACAAGTTGCAGTAGAAAGTTAATTCCGACCTTGAAATTGGATGACCGGTTCTGCCATTAGTTAGTTGTAACGGGTCTTGGGTAAAACTCACAGACTTTTTGCAAGGGGTTGAAGTAAAGAGAAACGAGATGATCAATGTCATGTCCAGTTTTCTCCTCTATAAATTGGTACTAATTCCTCCTCATAGGAAATATGATGATCGT
>NW_007765501.1:5822-6207 GCF_000696425.1 Galeopterus variegatus
ATTCTATGGAATCTTAGTGGGGAACATGACATTTCTAGGAAATTTAGAAAACATAAAGACTTACAGAGCTCTGGTCAGGGTGAACCCAACACCAACTAGTTACTCAAGTCTGTGCTACAACTATGGACCTCGCTGCTTTTGATCTTGTCAGAGTACAGGGTTATTAGGGAATTATTTCATCAAGTTGAAGATTTTCCCTAAAAGATACAAGTAAAACCTGTTCCCTACAACTGACAATGTTTTATACCTTAAATATAAATAGATTAATGGAAAACTTTCAGGAACATTACTTGCTGTTTTTTCCTTTAATGTTAACATAGCTAGAAGAAAGCAATTTTTAAAATTTCCAGCACATAACGAATGTCTCTGAGATCATCTGTAAGAT
>NW_007765502.1:0-377 GCF_000696425.1 Galeopterus variegatus
TTGGAATCAGGAGCCAGTCCTAGTCCTAATGCTAAAATTAATTAAAAGTCTAATATAAAAAGTTATTTAGCCTTGCTAGCTCTCATAATCTATACCAATTTATAAGGAGGGTGTACTAGGGATATTTTCCTTGGATGAAAGGAGGGCTATAAGGGGGATCTGAATCTCCTAATATTTTGTGGACATATAATACAGTTGGGAAGAGATTGTATTGATTAATTATATTCTCAAGGAATCTGTGATTCCTTAAATCTTAGGAACCACCTAAACTATTTCATGATCTCTGTCAGAACAAACATTAGATATTTCAGACCTATTCGGGATACAGCTACAATCAGCATTCTGATTTTTAGCCAAATTATGTAGTTAAATTCATC
>NW_007765502.1:5970-6207 GCF_000696425.1 Galeopterus variegatus
ACATCATTTAAGTAAAAACCTTGAAGATTTAGGGTTCTGGCCAAATATAGAACAGGTGCTGATAAAAATTTTCATTCCAAGGCTATGAAATCATAACAATAAAAATTAAATTGCAGCCCTGTGAACACTTTAAAGTTAGAGAGATAATGTTTGGACTTACTAGAAAGTGCACAATTTTGGAATCAGGAGCCAGTCCTAGTCCTAATGCTAAAATTAATTAAAAGTCTAATATAAAAA
>NW_007765503.1:0-695 GCF_000696425.1 Galeopterus variegatus
TTATTTCTTGCCTTTCCTTAAAGTGTTGGCCAGTGCTATGACAAACAGCAATAGTGACAGTAATTATTCTTGTCTTGCCCTTGTCTTAAAGATATGATGAAGATAAATTCCTAAAATTAAAAAAAAAAGTAAAAAATCGCTGATTGAAAATGCTCATGGACAGGCAACCAATAGAGGTAAGAAAAGGCTAACATCGGGATATATCATAATGAAATTTAAAACCACAATAAGTGATGCTGGGAAAATTGGATATCCATATGCAAAAAAATGAAACTAGACATGCACCTCTCACCATATACTAAAATCAACTCAAAATGGATGAAAGACTTAAGTATAAGACCTGAAACTGTAAAATTACTAAGGGAAAATATAGGTGAACACTTCAGGAACTAGATCTGGGCACAGACTTTATGAACATGAGCCCAAAAGTACAGGCAACAAAAGAAAAAATAAACAAATGGGACTACATCAAACTAAAAAGCTTCTGTACAGCAAAGGAAACAATCAATAGAGTGAAATAACAACCTACAGAGTGGGAGAAAAATTTTGCTAACTATGCATCCGACAAGGGATTAATATCCATAATGTGCAAGGAACTCAAGCAATTACACAGTAAAAAACCAAATAACGCAATTTAAAAAATGGGCAAAGGGGGTGAACAGACATTTTTCAAAGGAAGACATACAAATGGCCAA
>NW_007765503.1:5983-6207 GCF_000696425.1 Galeopterus variegatus
AAAAAAATCTACTGTTTGTGAATTTATCTTATTTCTAGCAACCTTGCTTAACTTTCTTGTTAGTTTTAAGTTTGTCTTGATTATGATGATCTTTCTAGGTAGATGATCATCTCTTCTGAAAGTAATGGCATTTTTATCTTTTCTCTTCTAATCCTTACATTTCTTATTTCTTGCCTTTCCTTAAAGTGTTGGCCAGTGCTATGACAAACAGCAATAGTGACAGT
>NW_007765504.1:0-242 GCF_000696425.1 Galeopterus variegatus
AGAAAGAGAAAAATGATGATAATCTTCATTCTGATTATAAAACTAAATCATAATTTCATTCAAATAAAGACAAATCTCAGTGAAATCATGGACAACTCTTTTGTCACATACTTGTACTACTTCGTTTTCCTCTGATTAAGAGACCCTCTATGTTTTTGGTAATAATAGACTCTAGATAACTCTCAAAATAGAATACCATTCTATGATTGTGACAAGAGAAAAGCCCCCAAATGAGAATAAGG
>NW_007765504.1:5478-6207 GCF_000696425.1 Galeopterus variegatus
TAAATATATGAATAATAATACAATCCTAAAATAAAAGAATGAACAAAGCACAATGAAGGCTTAAACTAAGGTAGTAGCAGTGAAAAGAAAATATGAAATATATAAAATATGAGAAAAAGATAGACATCAAGAAGCAAAATAGAAAAATTAGGCAAACCACTAACTGTGAGCTAAGGAAATTAAAGATCTCCAAGATTCTGAGCTCAGGTATTTTGGTCCTTTCAAGTTGCTTCTGCTGGCATCTTGATCTTGAACTTCCCAGGCTTCAGACTGTGAGAAATAAATTTCTGTTTGTAAGATACCCACTCTACGGTATTTTTGTTATAAGAGCCTAAACAGGCTAAGACACCAGGTAAAAAGAAGAATAATTCATGACACTATTAAAACCTACCTGGAAAAACATCAAAGAAAAGACTTGAGCAAAGAAAAGACTTGGGCAAAGAAAAGTGAGAAGTTTGAGTTGACAAACCACTTTGGATATTCATAAGATAACTGAGAAGGTCGGCAGACAGACAGAAACAGAAATCTATAATTTGGAAGAAAAGTCAGCTAGCAGGTAAGAGTTGGAAATCATCTATATAAAGGTGATTTGAAACTGCCTAGACTCTAGATGAATTAAATTTCTCAGAAAATAAGCAGTGGGCCAAGGAAAGAATCTTTTGGAATAGAAAGCAACGGCAAAGAGGACACTAAGGAAAAATCAGGCATATACAGTGTCACAAAAACTAA
>NW_007765505.1:0-775 GCF_000696425.1 Galeopterus variegatus
CAGATTAATACACCTATGTAAGCAGAGTGACAATAATAAAAATGTAAGGCTACATTTGGAGGAAACAGGAAGTCTATTGGAAATGGTAGATTTCAGAGTGAAGCCATTGGAATTGCTGGGAATGGTGACTTTGAGGAAATCCTTGAACATAACCAGACAAATTGCTCAAGAAATGACTGTGGTCACTTAAAAAAAATGTTTTTAATTAATATGTAATTATACACATTTATGAGGTGCAGAATAATATTTCAATACATATATACACTGTGATGATCAAATCAGGCTAATTGGCTTATCTATCACTGCCAACATTTATCATTTCTTTGTGATGAGAACATTTGAACTCCTCTCTTCTAGCCACTTGAAACAGTAAATTATTGTTAATTATAGACACCTAGAACTGGTATCAAATAGTATGTGCTGTCATGTGAGAGAGGGATTCTATTTTCCTCTATAAATTTAATGGGTTAATTAGGGTCAAAGGATAGATGATATAAAAGATAGGTTTTGGATTATAATGTAGAAGGAATTTCCAACAATTAGACTTATTCAAAAGTGAAATGGACCTTATAACACAGGTTCATTGCTATCACTGGAGAGTTAAACCAGAGACCAGGTGACCTTTGGGTTTTAATGTCGCAGAAGGGGATCCTGAATATGGCGGGAAATAACGCTGACAAAAAAACAAGCTCTAATGGGTCTTTTTCATCTTCATTAGTCTATGATTTTGTCTTCCTGCTAAATGAGTGATGCTCCCAACTGCATAATTTACTGT
>NW_007765505.1:5794-6207 GCF_000696425.1 Galeopterus variegatus
TTGAAAGAAATTGTTTAAATAAAAGTTTCCTCACCAGACCTATGTGGAAAATGAGTGTCTCAAACAAAGTTAAATCTAAACCTACTGTTGTGGATTGAATGTCCCCCCACCAAACACATCAAAACTTAAATTGTGTCCCCCACTGTGACAGTGTGAAGAGGGTGGGAAATCCTATTATGATAATTGAAAGGTGGAGCCTTGAAGAGGTGATTAAGTTGATGGTTTAATGGTGGTCCTGGGCATGGTTCAGAGGTCGTTAAAAGGAGAGTGCGGGAGGACCTCTCTCTCTCTGCTCTGTCATTTTCTGCCATGTGAGGTTCCTGTACTGTCGTAAAACCACCACCAAAGAAGACCCTCATCAGATGTGTTCCCTGGACTTTGGACTTCCCAGCCTCCAAAACTGTAAGCAATAA
>NW_007765506.1:0-391 GCF_000696425.1 Galeopterus variegatus
CCCTTATAGGTTCTTTGATGTGTTTCTCTTGCTGTTTTTAGGATTCTCTCCTTGTCTTTGACTGTGCCAGTTTAACTATAATGTATTTCAGAGAGGATCTTTTTGGATTGAATCTTTTGGGGACGCTTTGAGCCTCTTGGATCTGAAAGTCCATGTGTTCCCTATACCTGGGAAGTTTTCTGTTACCACTTAATTGAAAAAGTTTTCAATGCCTTTTCTTTCTCCTCCCCTTCTGGAGCACTCACAATTTGGATGTTTGTGTGCTCAAAGTTGGCTGCTAGCTCTTTTAGATTTTCTTCTTTTTTTATATTCATTTTTCCTTTTTTATCCCTTGTATTATTTTGAATAAAACTGTCTTTGAGATCAGAAGTTCTTTCTTTTTTTTTTTTTT
>NW_007765506.1:5756-6207 GCF_000696425.1 Galeopterus variegatus
TTTTTTTTTGTAGTGGTAAGATTTAGTTTCTTTCTTTATCTCATTTGCATTTTTGTTCTACCAATAAGTTTTGTTCTTTCCTATGTATTCATAATAGTGATTATTGTTTTTCCGATTCCAGATGCAGGCATCCCTTGAGGATTTCTTGCAGGGCTCATCATGTGGTGGTGAACTCTTGTGCTTTTTTTAATTTGTCTGAGAATTACACTATTTCTTCCTCATTTTTGAAGGAGGACATCCTTTATTTCTGAAGGATAAGCTTGCTGGGTCTAGTATTCTTGCTGACAGTTTTGGGGGTTTTTTTCTTTTAGTATTTTGAATATATCATTCCATTCTCTTCTAGCCTTTAGAGTTTCTTTTGAGAAGTCTGCTGTTAGTCTAATGAGGGCTCCCTTATAGGTTCTTTGATGTGTTTCTCTTGCTGTTTTTAGGATTCTCTCCTTGTCTTTGA
>NW_007765507.1:0-713 GCF_000696425.1 Galeopterus variegatus
CAATGGTGTGGGGGTGGGAGATGGAGAACGTGAAGAGGTGCAGCGTCCAGGAGGGGTTTTGCTGTGTTTAAGATGTTCAAGGTCTTGATGGTTTTCTCAAAGGATTCCTAAGCTCTTCCAGAAGGACTGGTGGGTGGACTGAAGGATGAAGCCAAGCCCGGGGGAATTTATACATGTTTGTCTGAGGGAATTGGCCTGATACCAAATCTATCAAAGTCCCCATGCAAAGCAAGACTGCCCTCCAGAATATTCCATTGATCTCCAGCAAAATAACCCTATGCCACCTGTTAGCCTTTGGAAACTGTGGATGCTGTTGACCTGCGTAGAGGAGAGACGGGGTCGGGGGCCCAGCAGAGGGGACAGGGTAGTAGAGGTCCGGAGCAATGACCACCATGGACTGGCAGTGAGGGTGCCATCAGCAGACACAGCTGAAGGTACTGAGGACCTGACAGGCCTCTGTCCCCTGTGAGAGTATCTCATGACACCTCCTGACACTCCCATGAGGGGGTGGGGTGTTTGTCCCATTTCACTGATGAGGAAACCGAGGCTTAGGGAATGTGTCCCCTCTCTGCCCTACAGATGGCAGAGACAAGACTTGAACCCAGAGCCTGTGGCACCCCGTGGGGCCCGCCTGACAAGAAGGCTGCACACAGATGCCACGGGCAGGTCCTCTGGGCTCTGCAGTCCCGTGAACCTTTGGTCCAGGGGCTCAC
>NW_007765507.1:1325-1568 GCF_000696425.1 Galeopterus variegatus
GGGGCTCTCTCCCTATGCCAGGCACCCATAAAGAGCCACCTGCCAGGTGGTCACAGCGTCCCCAGGGCTCAGGGTCTGGGAAGTCCCCCCTCAGGTGGCACCTTCTGTGGCCTTCCCCAGGAATACCCAGCAGTGCTGGAGGAGAAGTTGTGGAAGGCACGGAAGGACAGCACGTGGCAGGCGAAGGGAACTCAGCACTGGAAGGACAAGTGGACACACCCTGTGCCCACCGTGCAGGGCCTG
>NW_007765507.1:5696-7532 GCF_000696425.1 Galeopterus variegatus
TTTACAACCCAGGACTGTCTTTCTCAAGGACCTGGGAGCCATCCCTTTGAAATGTCATCATCAAGGATGACACTGCTTCTGTCTCCCAGTGCCTGTGGGAGGACATGAAACTCACTCTGGCAAATGCCAACTAGCGAGCACATGTGGCCCACTCACAGTGTCCTGCCTCCCTGCTGATGTCCTCCAGCACATTCCCACTCGCCCAGCCGGTGCTGGAAACCTCCCACCTTTCATTGTAGTGGAGTTGTGTTCGGTCTCTCTGCCCTATTGCAATAGCCTTGAATAAAATCTTCCTTCCTGTTTCACCCTGTCCAGGGCCATTTCTCTCTGACACCTTCCATCTCTGTCCTCTCTCTGTCAATGAACAGCTCAATGGATCCTTATTTCTTCCCTCCCGACTTCTGATCCTCCCCAACACCTTCTACACATTGCTCTCCTCTATGCCGAGCAGGTAACTTTCTTCCAAACTCCAATATAAAGCACATATCCTCATATGAGACCTCCCTCAGCTTCTTGGTCACCCAACCTACAAACTGGCCTTCTGTCCTCACCCATCTTTGTCATCCTTTCCTGTTGCAATGTCTGTGTCTGTTCCTGGCTCAGGCCCTGGATCTGCTTCTCTTGCCTCATTTGGCCTTGTTTATTTTTTTTTACAAGTCCCGATTTTTAGTTATTAGATCCAGCAGATATAAAATTACCCTGTCAAATTGCAAAACACATTTCTAAACATTAGTTTTGGGCTGGCCGGCGGCTTACTTGGGAGACTATGATGCTGATAACACCAAGGCCACGGGTTTGGATCCCTATATAGGGATGACCCATGGCTCATTTGGGAGAGCATGGAGCTGACAACACCAAGTCAAAGGGTTAAGATCCCCTGTCTGGTCATCTTTATAAAAAATAAAAATAAAAAAAATAATAAAAGCATTAGTTTTCAGTTTTCTCAACATGGATGAGTAATCATAGACATCATGGACGACTCATCTCATTGTGGACGTCGTGGATGACTAATCTCATCGTGGATGTCGTCGATGACTCATCTCAACATGGATGACTTATCATGGATGAGTAATGAAGGCATGGATGCATGTCCAGGTATGGCTTTGACCTTCTTATTTTCTCCTTTCTCTCCTGTGTCTTCAACTTCTCAGTCATTCTTGGTTTTTCCACTCAACTCATACCAGCATTGGTGATAAGGTGGCTTGTACTGAAGTTTCTTGGAGGGAGGGTGATGTGTCTGAGGGTGGACTGTGGTATGCAGCTCATTTCCTGCCATCTTGACTGATCTGCAGATTATTCCCAGGATTCTGTTCCCCCAACCCTTCCACCACCAGCAATTACTCCCACGTTATTTTCCCTGCATTATAGTCAGGAGACCTGGAAGAGCACAACCCCCGTGAGATAAAAGGGAGCTTCTAAAAGGCCTGGTGCATGCTGGACCAATCGCGTGTATCACTGGTGCCTCCCTGAAGACTAGAGGGCCAAGTGGCTCAGCCCTGCAACTAGCGGTGCTCTGTGTGTTCCCAGCTTCCTGTGGGTGGTGTGCAGGGAGAGCAGAAGAGGTGTTTTGGTGGCAGGTGGCAACAAGAACACCTTACTTCTAGAAGCAGCAGTGGCCAGTGGGAGGTAGACCATAGAGAATGAAAGATGGGAGAACATGGAGACTTTTCCACCTGGTGAGACTTGTGGGCGGCAGGACCTAACTCCGAGTTTAAACACTAACAATGCTTCTTCCCCTTCCTAACCCTCTCTGGCCTGGGGTTGGGAGCCAGTGTGGTGAGGGCAGTGGGTGGCACATTCTGGTGTCAGAAGAAGAACTTTGTATCCAGAAGCAAC
>NW_007765508.1:0-352 GCF_000696425.1 Galeopterus variegatus
CCTCATTCATAAGTGGCAGCTGAATCCATAAGTAATAAAATAAACAATAGAGAGAAACAGAGAGAAAGGAAAAAAAAGAACAATTACAATAATACATTGAACTTTTAGAAGGAGAGAAAAGAAGTGTGGTTACTAGAGGTGGAAAGAGGGGAGAGGGGGAGCAGGAGGGAGGTTAACAAGAAATTGGTTAACAGACACAAAGAATGGGTATGTATTGTAATGATGAATAAGCTAACTATCCTGATCTGACCATCACACTTTGTACACAACTATTGAAAGTCAACCTTGTACCCCACATATATGTATAAAAAAGATCTTTAAAAATATATACATACAGGGCCAGCCCGGTGGC
>NW_007765508.1:5978-6207 GCF_000696425.1 Galeopterus variegatus
GGGGTGCCATGGTCCTTAACCACACCCCTTTCCTCTTCCTCCCACCCTATCACCATCTGTCTGCCACAAAAAAGAATGAAATTCTGCCATTTGTAGCAACATTGATGAGCCTGGAGAAAATTATGTTAAGTGAAATAAGCCAGACACAGAAAGAGAGATACCACATGTCCTCATTCATAAGTGGCAGCTGAATCCATAAGTAATAAAATAAACAATAGAGAGAAACAGA
>NW_007765509.1:0-241 GCF_000696425.1 Galeopterus variegatus
AGAATCCAGAGTGGTGCAATGTAAGGATCTGACGTGCCACTGCTGGCTTTGAAAATGGAGGAAGGGTCACAAATTAGAGCACGGATGGCCTGGAGAAGCTGGAGGTGGGAAAAAAACAGATTCTCCCCAACAGCCTCCAGAAACACAGCCCTGCCAACTCCTTGATTTTAGTCCAGTGAAGCCCAGTTCTGACTTCTGGCCTACAAAACTCTTAAGAAATAAATGTGTTGCTTTAAGCCAC
>NW_007765509.1:5563-6207 GCF_000696425.1 Galeopterus variegatus
AGATTCTGTATTTTTTTGTTTTTGTTTTTGGTGGCTGGCCAGTCTCTAGGTCAAGTGTTCAGACTTGCTGAGTTTGTGGAGTCGCTGCTCTGCCGTGTCCCATAATGAAACTTGAAAGCGCCCAGAGTACTGATTTGTGGGTTACAAATGAATAAAGTAGAAGAATTCGCAAATATGGAACCCGGGAATGATGAGGATCGACTGTACACACCTGTAGAGAAAACTCTGTGTTTCAGAAGAGATCTGCATTATTCAGAGCACACGCTTCCAGGTATCAGGTTCTATGGGGGCTTCACTGCTTTCATTGCCTCTGCACTATTTTACCTCTCTGTAAATTACAGGTAACTAATGGCAACGCAAAATACTTTTTGTCTATAGACATGCACATCATTTCTGTTCAGCAAAGGCTCAGGTGAGTCCCCGCACCCCATGGACAAAGTCAGTTTTGCATACATCTTCAAATCCACTTCAACATTCTGAGCTATATATGTCTCTGCTTGTTAGCGTCTCCTTTAAACCGACTTAACCGATTTCTGACCCTGACAGTAATTGCGGAGTTAAACCTGTTCATTCCGTTTGCGTGACAGTGGCTGGGCGCTCCTTCCGGAGGCCTGGGATCGTGCTGCCGGCCTCACCTGTGTGCA
>NW_007765510.1:0-977 GCF_000696425.1 Galeopterus variegatus
TGTCTAGATTTGATCCCATCATTTTTTTTTTTCTAGAAAGCTATTGAAAGAAGGACTTCTGGTTAGAAGATCTAAGTCCTCTAACTTAACAGGTAGGAAAGACAGGAATCTTTAAGTGAGTGGAGGCTACAACCCAGGACTCCAAATTCTGAGATTTTGCTTTGGTCATCTGTTCTTCTGACCCTCATAACCAGCTTCAAATATTCCCACTCATGTGATCTCTACTGTTGTTAATCTGCCATTTGAAAGGGCTGCCCCCAGAAATTTCTGTAACTAGATCCCCAGTACCCCTGTGCTACTTCCAGGCCATTTAAAAACCTGCATGTGAAGAGAATGTTCCAGGTACTGAAGGCTTTTGGACGGTTCTTCCCCCTATAGAGAGAGCCCTTTTCTGCAACTGCTCATGGGCAGCTTCCCTGGCAGCCCCACCACATGGCGTCCTGGGCATGTAGGTGGTTAGTACCTCTTCTTCCCAGGCCACTGGTGTGTGTCCGCCTCCCTCCCTGTAACAATTTGCCATGTGGTTGGTTCATTTACTCATCTCTTTATGCCTCTCAGTATCCTCCCATGTTCTCACCCTCACACACACTAAGGCTGTTGCCTCTAAGCTGACGACCTCTGCAGGGCTTCAATGCACAGTCCTACACCTGGCTGGGACATTCAGACTCTTTTCTCAAGCTTGAGTGGAGACAGAAAACATGCTACTGTCTGGTCTCTGGGGAAAAGAAACAAAAATGCCATCAAGCCTGCGGTAGAAATGTTCATTTCACGATTGTGATATCACCTACTAGAAGTGTCCTTCATTGTTTCCTAAATGCAGAAGCTCTCATGTGCCCCTTGGTAAAGACAGCTGTGTGCTTATGTCGATGCCATCTGTCATGATGCTATTCTCTAGATAATGAAATTTGTCATCTTCTTCTCCCCATCAGACTGTAAACTCTTCAAAGTAAGGAATTATGTCCTTTTCTCTCTTTGTA
>NW_007765510.1:5948-6207 GCF_000696425.1 Galeopterus variegatus
CTGTGGCTGTGGGTGGCTGTGCTGTGGTGGGCCACATGCACATAAGTGGTGTTTTCAGCAGCTCCTTGCCTGCTTCCAGGAGGAAGGGGCTGCTCTCAGCTCCTGCCTAGGACCGTGGACGTGCTCTGCCTCTTGCCTGCTTCCGGGCAGAGGGGACTGTCCTTGGCTCCTGCCCCCTGTCTAGATTTGATCCCATCATTTTTTTTTTCTAGAAAGCTATTGAAAGAAGGACTTCTGGTTAGAAGATCTAAGTCCTCTA
>NW_007765511.1:0-6207 GCF_000696425.1 Galeopterus variegatus
GGAAGAAAAGTTCCCATGGAAAAGTATTCTAATTAATGTATAATATTCACCTTCAAGGAAGTGAAGCATAATTCCCACTCTCTAGGTGTTGACTGTGCGTAGGTCTTTTCTTACAAAAGTACATTATGGAACTGGGAAAAAAACAGTAACTTTACACTGGAGAAACATGACAAACACTACATGAGCCAGGTGGAACAATGCTAACATCAACAGTAGTGAGTCTTGTTGAGAGTATGGACACTTCATATGACATAATGAAGTGACACTTTACCACTGTAGTCTTCCTCCCCGCTTGGGGTTGAATATCCCCCCCCAAGCTTAATTCCCAATGTATCTGTTGAGGGTGGGAAATCCCATTATGGTTATTGACAGGAGGGGCTCGAAGAGGTGATCAGATTGTAGGACCACGCCTAGTGAATAGATTAAGAATGGTGGTCATGGGCATGGTTCTGAGGGCTTTAAAAGGAGAACACATGAGGAACTATCCCTCTGTCTGCTTTGCAATTTTCTGCCACGCGAGAACTCTGGCTCACTGTTGTCACCACAAAGAAGGACTTCAGACTTTTAAGCCTCAGAAACTGTATTTAATATATTTTTTTATTATCAATTACCCAGTTCCAGGTATTTTGTTATAAGCAACATAAATGGACTAATATACTACCCAAGGCCAAACTCCAGTCCAATAATGAAAAATAACAGAAAAATGCCAATTAAATGGCATTCTACAATATACCTCACCAATTCTCCTCAAAACTATCAAGATTATTAACTGGAAAGACAAAAAGTCAGTTTGAGTGAAGTTGATGCCTCTGTACAATTACAAATCGTGATGTAGTTGGTGAACAGAATTCACGTTGCATTGCTAATCATTGGACTTAGGTAAACACCCAACATCTTCATGTCAAATTAGTTTTATTTGTATAATAGACACAGTGCATACTATACCTTTTGTTATAAATTGCTTTCCAGTTTATTTCATTTGATTTTTGAAGAAAAACCAAAAGTAAAATATGCACAGAATAAATGTTTAGAAGTTAAAAAAATGTTTATTCAACGAAAATTAAATCTACTTCCCAAAATAGAACCCGTGTTTCTTTCTAGATATAACCACTATTTTTTTATATTCCATTCCATACATTAAAAAAAAAACTTGCTTTTTGTTCCCCTTTATGTATAATGGGTACACGTTTTTATGTTTTCATATATAGATTGTATTAATGCTTACTGTATTTACATTTCCTAATTCTTTAATAATGCTCCTAGCAGTGGATATTTTCTGCCTTTTGTTCTGATTAATGATGCAGTGAAAACCTTCTTTTACTTACAAATATGCATAAAGTTTTATAACACATTTTTATACATCTGTAGGATAAATTCTTAAAAGTATGTTTGCTAACAAAAGGTAAGTGCATCTCTATTTTTAAAATGTATTGCCAAATTGACCTCAAAAGATATTTGCACACATTTATATTTCCACCAATAGTGTATATTTCCCTACAAGTCAGTCTGTCTTGTCAACTCTGACCAAGGTTTTAATGTAAGATGTAAAGATATACACAAGAAATAAGTAATATTTGTTTGATTTTGCATGATATACATGTGTATTGGTCCTAGAAGAAGCAAGTGGTTTATTAAACTTTCTTCAATCATCTCTTTTTAGGGCAAGAACTTTATTACTAGGGCCCTAATTTACCTAACTATCTATAATTTCAAATAGGATTTTGTGTGTGTGTTTATCCACACATACTCCATTTAAACCTTGGGGAGAGTGGTGCCTGGAAGGAACTGTGGCTTTAGGTAGAGATGAGCACCACTAAGTGAAGCACAGCAGGAAAGAAACTTTCAATCCTTTCTCCGAGTGTTCAGTCTTCTGCTGGTGTCTACCATGGGCAAAACCCGAGTGAAAATAGAGGGCAAGAGAGCCCAGTTGATGCAGTCTAGAGAGGTAAGCTTTCTGAGACACAGAGCAGAGTTAGTAAAGGGCAGAGAGTAGATCTAGAGGGACAAATAAACAAATGCTGCATATTATATTTTCACAAATTTATATACATAAATTTTCATTTTGATTCCACCGTAATAACTTCGTATAGCATACATTATACGAAGTTATACGAGAAGGGAGTAAGAAAAACAGATATTTGCCATTTTTCTGGACTTCTCTTGGGATTTGTGTGGTTATAAAGGAGAGGCGTATGCACATGTTTACAGGGAAATATATAGAACAATTATTCTCACACCCATCCTCACATCAGAATCATCTGAAGAGCTTTGTAATAATACCCAAACCCATCCCTCTACATTTATGTGTCTGATTTAATTTGTATGGGCTGGGGCAGGGGAATTGGTATGTGAGAATTCTAATGGCCTGCTAAAATTGTGAAACATAAATATGTAAAGACAGAATTGACTAAGCATAGACCTGAAGGAAGAGGAAGGGCTATCCAAAACAACTGTGGCACGTGTGTTTTAGAGTATGGTGGAAGGCAAGATTGCCAAACACAGGATCATAGATTTCTCTGAATCTGCAATTACCAAAAGATACATTATTTTTAACCATTTCACTTTTTAAAAAGGGAAGTGTGGACATAGACAAGTGACTTGTAAAAATGTAGATCTATCAAGGGAAAGCACTTGATCCTAAACACAGGGTGTCGATCTCCCAAGGACTCTGAGCTTTCCCCTTACCTATTCATGAAGACTGAATGAGGAATTTATACTTCTATAGAGAAACACGTTTTGGCGTGGTTAGTTCTTCAGAACATCTTTTTCTGTATAATCTACATCTATTTTGAGTAAATGCAAGGGTATTTCAAAAAGTTCATGGAAAGATCCATATTATTTTTCAATTCCGTTTTTCTAAAACTTTTTGAAGTACCCTTACACAATGCTGATCTATAAAGGGACAGGTGAAATTGTTTTAGGCTACTGTNCCAAAATAGAACCCGTGTTTCTTTCTATATATAACCACTATTTTTTTATATTCCATTCCATACATTAAAAAAAAACTTGCTTTTTGTTCCCCTTTATGTATAATGGGTACACGTTTTTATGTTTTCATATATAGATTGTATTAATGCTTACTGTATTTACATTTCCTAATTCTTTAATAATGCTCCTAGCAGTGGATATTTACTTATTTTCTGCCTTTTGTTCTGATTAATGATGCAGTGAAAACCTTCTTTTACTTACAAATATGCATAAAGTTTTATAACACATTTTTATACATCTGTAGGATAAATTCTTAAAAGTATGTTTGCTAACAAAAGGTAAGTGCATCTCTATTTTTAAAATGTATTGCCAAATTGACCTCAAAAGATATTTGCACACATTTATATTTCCACCAATAGTGTATATTTCCCTACAAGTCAGTCTGTCTTGTCAACTCTGACCAAGGTTTTAATGTAAGATGTAAAGATATACACAAGAAATAAGTAATATTTGTTTGATTTTGCATGATATACATGTGTATTGGTCCTAGAAGAAGCAAGTGGTTTATTAAACTTTCTTCAATCATCTCTTTTTAGGGCAAGAACTTTATTACTAGGGCCCTAATTTACCTAACTATCTATAATTTCAAATAGGATTTTGTGTGTGTGTTTATCCACACATACTCCATTTAAACCTTGGGGAGAGTGGTGCCTGGAAGGAACTGTGGCTTTAGGTAGAGATGAGCACCACTAAGTGAAGCACAGCAGGAAAGAAACTTTCAATCCTTTCTCCGAGTGTTCAGTCTTCTGCTGGTGTCTACCATGGGCAAAACCCGAGTGAAAATAGAGGGCAAGAGAGCCCAGTTGATGCAGTCTAGAGAGGTAAGCTTTCTGAGACACAGAGCAGAGTTAGTAAAGGGCAGAGAGTAGATCTAGAGGGACAAATAAACAAATGCTGCATATTATATTTTCACAAATTTATATACATAAATTTTCATTTTGATTCCACCAGGGATATTAATGATCTACTATGAGAAGAATACATAGATCCAAATGGTTAACAAGTCTTAGTTTTAGAGTATGGTGGAAGGCAAGATTGCCAAACACAGGATCATAGATTTCTCTGAATCTGCAATTACCAAAAGAACCATATTTTTAACCATTTCACTTTTTAAAAAGGGAAGTGTGGACATAGACAAGTGACTTGTAAAAATGTAGATCTATCAAGGGAAAGCACTTGATCCTAAACACAGGGTGTCGATCTCCCAAGGACTCTGAGCTTTCCCCTTACCTATTCATGAAGACTGAATGAGGAATTTATACTTCTATAGAGAAACACGTTTTGGCGTGGTTAGTTCTTCAGAACATCTTTTTCTGTATAATCTACATCTATTTTGAGTAAATGCAAGGGTATTTCAAAAAGTTCATGGAAAGATCCATATTATTTTTCAATTCCGTTTTTCTAAAACTTTTTGAAGTACCCTTACACAATGCTGATCTATAAAGGGACAGGTGAAATTGTTTTAGGCTACTGTCCTTCCAACACTGCATTTTCTGGACAGGATATTGGGTTTCTACTAAAAAATTTACCAAAGTTATATTAACAAAATAATACAAATAAAAATGTACATATGAGTGTATGTATGTATGTATGTGTTTGTGTGTCAATACACACATATGTATGAGGTATACATGTGTATGTATGTTTTACTATGTTTAACTTAATAAAAAACAAGTCACATCATAAAGCAGAATCAAAATACATAAACTGTTTAAAAATGGGAACAAGAAAATAGATTTTGATGTGGACTTATTTTATTGCATCATTATTTTCATTTGAAACATTAAAAAGAAACTATAAAATTATTAGAGCTTTCAAATTACCCCTCCCTCCCACCATTTTATAAATAAGAAAACTCAGGAAGTTGGACTAAGAATATGTGATTCTCTGACCTCAGAATTAAAACTGAAGTTTATAAAGATTTTCCCAGCATCAGAACCTACAGGAAACAATTTTAAAAGGTGTTGAAATAGTCCAAAGGATGTTTCTTGGACTTGTCCATGTGATGCAGGATATGAACACATGGAAAGATGCTCAGCAGTGAGAGAGAAGTGTGCTTCATAACAGCAGAGTCGCATGAGAAAGATGACGGTATAGACCATCCTGAGAAACATACAGGAACAGACAGAGTGAGTCTTTCCCAGCTTTCTGTTTCTGGACCCCATAAAGCCTGCTGTTTCTAAAGTATAAAGGTTACTGAAACCATGCTCTCATATATATAATTGAGCAAAATTCAGAGGGTTTCTAGTTTTGATATTAAAAAAGATTCACTGATATAGAAGTTCTCTGTGTCCCCAACTGACATTCTTCCTTGTGTCACAAATTTTGGTAACACAAATACCTATAAGGGTGGCTACATTTTGGAAAGCTCTACAGCATGCTGATAGAAATCCCAGAAAAACGCGTGTGTTGTAGACACTTTCAAACAAAAGAGAAGTGACTTTCACTAATGGAATATTTAATCCAGCAATTTCCTTTTATGAATGTAGATACGTTCACTGAAAGTGTTTTCTAAGGCCCAGAGAACTCATGTGTTTATTTATTTTGTTGTTTGATTGTTGTTCCCATTGTTGCATTATCAAGTCCTAAGAAAAAATTTATCCTGGAGATAGGTCCTTCGTAGCGGTATAATTAAATTATAGAATCGAAAAAGCCAAAAAAGAAAAAAAAAAGTCCTCTGATATGGTGTGGTCATTGTAAAAGTTCAAAAGCTTTGATGAATTCTCAAGAGCAAGATTAGAAAACCAAGTTGCCAGGAGCTCTAACATCATATACACTCAACTTCTTTGTGAATTCAGTCACTGTTCGAGGTAGCTATGATCTAAGATATATTAACGTTTTGGAATACCTTGACCATCCTTTAGCTGGAAAGAAATAGCTTCAAATTCTAGGCTCTTTTATCTCCTCCTGGCTTTATACCTGCAAATAATATAGTGATTTGGAAAAGCCCAAAACACTCCTTCAGTCTCATTTTGAATGAAAAATTGAAAAATAAAGAAATTAAGATAAATAAAAAAGGGAAAAAAATGTTAGACATGGAAAGACTCTAAGGACTCTGAAGTCACTTTCAAACATCGTTTTCTTTCTTTAAACATTTCAACAACGGCCAAAAAAAGGTTGGGAGTATTCACCAGATTCACAAAGCTAATTGTGATGACTAGATAGATCTGAAGTCCCAATATCTTGTTTTCTGACACCATTGATAAAGCGGCACATTCA
>NW_007765512.1:0-231 GCF_000696425.1 Galeopterus variegatus
TTTTTTCTTTGTCTTCTCCAAATCATCTATGAGAATATTTATCTAAATCCTGACAGTTTTTCACAAACCAGTTTACTGATTGCTGTTATCTTGGGAAGCTATGAGTAATCTTTGACAAACAGAATGAAACAAAAATATGAAAAAAGCAAGTTTTAATAGAAATTCCCTGATGTCGGTATGTCAATTCTCTGTAATCCCTAGGTTCCTATTTCTCTCTCTGGTTTTTTGGCT
>NW_007765512.1:3409-3721 GCF_000696425.1 Galeopterus variegatus
CTCACAATTTAAATCTAGTTTGGGGCTATAAAATATAGTCCTTTAGGGCCTCCTTGTTTTCACCCATATAGACAGAGAAACTTGATGCCCTTTAACTAATAATTGCAATCCATTATCCACATTCAGCTCTGTGAATATTTGGCTCACAGGCAACACACACACATACACACACACTAAGTGAAGGATGGAGTATATTTTTTCCAAGACTATATCTTAAAAGTCTCTTAAGAGACATACTCATGTAATATTGCAATAATAAAAGAAAAAATATCCTGCTTGACATCAAACATTTCTATCTTATAGACACGAACT
>NW_007765512.1:5581-6207 GCF_000696425.1 Galeopterus variegatus
TCACTTTTTCTATTGTGAACCCTTCAGCTCTGACCCTATTAGGAAACTACCATATCACTCTCATTTGTCCTGGGAGAAAGCTTAGTTATTTATTGGTTTGTTCATCTGTTTCTTTGTTTATTTTTTATTATGTATTTATTTTTGTATTTGTATTAATTGAGAGAAATTGTCTCTCTTAGATTCCTTGCATAATCATAATTATAAATTTATGTTTGGGAAACCAATGACATTAGGAACTGCAGTTACTCCCACCTCCACCCAACCCTCCCCACACATAGATACACATTCCAGGTCAATAAACACCCTAAAATGGGAAAAGAAAAACACTAATCTCTCAGAAGACAAAATTTGTTAGTCTCTTAAATACAACATGAAATTTTACAAATAGATATCTGGGTACTTTCATTTAAAATAAAATGTTCAATATTTAGGAACTCTGAAGTTTTTGCATTGCATTGTTTTTACATATCTACCTAACATTTACTCACAGGATATGTGCCTTCTCAAGGCTTTTTCTTGTTGCTTAATGCAAACATTTTTTTAAAAGTTTAACTTGCATACCACGAAGTACACAAATTATAAGTGCATCTCAAATACTTTTTATGCACTGAGCACATTAAGGTAAA
>NW_007765513.1:0-290 GCF_000696425.1 Galeopterus variegatus
TGCTTTAAGAACCTCCTTCTCTTTGTTGTGACACTTAGTGGAAACTATTGTCTTTTTGGGGAAAAAAGAAGGGGTACTTGTGAAATATCAAGCATCCATTATCGAGAAAATTATAGGGCCTACTTGCCTCTGCTGTGAAACATCAAGATTGCAAACATGACTTCAAGACCGTTCATTATCCACCTGCAGATTACTGTCAGGTTGGCAATCTCTTGCTTTCAGACATATAGAATCTCATTTGATTGTTTCTACATCTCTCCCAGATTCTAAACTGCCTCGTAGTATTTTCT
>NW_007765513.1:5977-6207 GCF_000696425.1 Galeopterus variegatus
TATAACCCTACAATGTTAGATTGTGAAGGTCTTTCTTTTCTCTGCAGACCAATACAAATTTTTTAAAGTTTTTGTTTTTGCTTTGGGAGAAGAAAGCTGTGAGAAATTATGTCTGGAGGATTAAGCAATTTAACTGTGGTTAACAGCAAGCCCTATTTTCAGTTTCAAAAGCACACCTTATTTTCAATTGCAAGCCCCATTTTCAGTGGAGCTCTGTTCTCATTCCAGCA
>NW_007765514.1:0-448 GCF_000696425.1 Galeopterus variegatus
GCACTGTAGCAGTGCGCCACTGGGCCGGCCCTGCATCTTGCTCTTGCTTGTTACTTTTGTCATTCCTTGTGCGGAGCACTTCAAATCTAAATTCCTTTATCATTTTATTTTCTTGTTTTACACTTCTCTCAGTAATCTGAATTGATGAACCATGATATTTGGAAATAGACTGAATTTTAATTCTGGACTTGTAGTTAGACTCATGATGAATTAATTATTTATGATGCTGTAATTTCCTTTATAAAATTAGTATATCTTAAGCATTTTGATTCCAAACCAGAACCTTCAGATGGAAATTGCAATGGTATCCTCCAGCTGTTTTGTGTTTTATTTACATATTGTATTTATGTCCTCAGAGAAGCAGATACCAAGATAGGGTGAGGCACACAAGGAATTTACTGGGGGGAAGTGCCTGTTAAGGATAAAGGGAGGAAGCAGGAGTAGGGAG
>NW_007765514.1:5783-6207 GCF_000696425.1 Galeopterus variegatus
CTAAAATATGTTAAAATAAATATGGTTAATGTATCTTATATTAGTGTTTATGGAACCTAAATAATGTTTTAAAAATACACCCACCAAACTTATTCAACTTAAATTTTTTTTAAATCAGATATTTTGAAAAGTCTCGAATGAGTACTAATTTGGTTATATATGCTAACTACCTTGTCTTTTAACAGTTGAGCCAATAGAATAATAAGATAATAAATATCTGGATTTATTAAAGACCTTTTAAAAAAATTTGAAGTTCAACAGCAATGCCACTCCTAATAAAAGATAAATGAGGACACCAGTGTCAATAAAAATAGAGTTAAATGAGAATTCAAGGCAAAACTTCAAATTTAGTATTTGCCTTTTAGCTATTTCATTGCTATTTTAGGTTAATCATATGGAATTCTGTCTAAAGCATTGCTATGGC
>NW_007765515.1:0-363 GCF_000696425.1 Galeopterus variegatus
GTAACTTCCTGGTCTGGAAAATAAATGCAGGAAGAGAACCCCAATTTGGGATTAATTTCTCGAGGAAGGGATGCCTCTTGCTTGAGCATTCCCAAAGGAAGTTAACCACTTTGGGGCCTCTCACTGCTCAGAAGAGATGGGCTTTGAGTAATCCTTTGAGTCTCTGTCACCCAGGGGAAGTGGGGTGACAAATCCATGGGGGGCAAAGCAACACTCCTACAAAATCCATGGAGGTGTGCATGCTCTGAAGTTTTCTCTCTGGTCTCAAGTGAGAGACTAGGATGTAGACCACACTAAGAAATGGTTGCATTGTATACCTCCCTGTGGGAATTCATTCTGTTTTTTTTTTTTTTTTTTTTTTTA
>NW_007765515.1:5888-6207 GCF_000696425.1 Galeopterus variegatus
TTTTTTTTTTTTTTTTAAGCCAGAGGCTCTTCTAGCAGGCAGTAAATCCAAAGGTCCAGACACTTAAGTTTGGGGATAAACTCCAGTACTATCAGGAATAAATCATGAGGCCCTAGAGATATTGTGGTAATAGAAAACCTACTTGGAGCTGCACATCACTTGGGTGGCAGGATTGTTGAATGGTATAGAGTGTACATTACTGAAACTGAGGTACAAGTGGGGCTGGCCAGTTAACTCAGTTGGTTAGAGCATGGTGCTGATAACACCAAGGTCTAGGACTTGATCCCTGTACTGGCCAGTCACACACAAAAATAAACAA
>NW_007765516.1:0-323 GCF_000696425.1 Galeopterus variegatus
TTTCTGTGATTGTTTACATAGCATACAACTGGGCATTTCAATTTTGAAAACATTTGTGCCAGAAGATAGTGAATATCAACCGGGTTTATATAGATTTGGGAACCCCTTCTCTCCCCACCCGCAGGTGGCGTTTATACCCAAGTGGAGAGCCTGTGTTGGCCACTTGCAGGACAGCTGTGCCTGGTGGTTTCCAGCCATGGCTACCGCTCGTCTCCTGGATCAGGATTTTATGGGAGTGTCTCAGGGGCCATAAGGGGTATGGAGGAGGTGGGAGCCCTGTGGGGTGCTAGGGAGGCAGAGGTCCAGAGTCTGAGGCCCCACCC
>NW_007765516.1:5355-6207 GCF_000696425.1 Galeopterus variegatus
ATTTGCTGTGAGCTCCAAGAGGAGAAAGCAGGGTACCATGGAGGCAGACATTCAGGGCATGAGACTAGTTGGGGGTGAGAAGTTGGAGTTAGAAAAGGATTCACTGTAGGGAGAGATATTTAAGGCCCAAACTTTGTTATCAAAATTCCCATTTTCCATCCTAGAACTTCTCAAAGAATTTGCTTTCCGAATGCACGTAAACTCTATTTCATGAATACTTTGCAGGATCCTGGTGAGCTCAGCCCTCACACTGACAATGAACTCTCAGGCCATGAGGCTTACCATAGACACCTCTTCCAGGAAGCCTAACATGGTTGACCCTGCCTCACACTGTTTAAACTAATTCTCTCACATGACATCTTTAAAGACCTGTGTGGCCAGAAGGTTTTTTCAAGTGTATATGCACTTAGACTCCACGTGTTCTCGAGGGCAGTGGCCTGGCTTTCATCGATTCTCACCCAGGTGACTGCAGCACCTGCCCACGTTAGTCAGAGTTGCAGTGATTTTCAACTGAGTGACTTTGAAAGTATCTGAAACGGAGACTTTGCCTTCAGAGAAGGTCGGTCATTTGGTCCTGCGGGTGAAGGACCAGACAAAAAATAATCCTAGTGTCTCTTCTGGTGTGGTCAGATGAAGACGCCCCACTCCCTCCCTCTTGCTATCAGTTCCTAAAACTAGTGCTGAACATCGCAGAGCCCTTTCCACACGTGCCGTGTGACGAAACCCGTGCCTGCCTCGTAGAACACCTGCCAGGAACAGGCTCGGGGCCAGCGGCTCTCCCGCCTCATCTCTTCTGCACAAGGGTCCTACTAAGCAGTGGTTCATGTGGCCTTACTACAGGTGAGCTGAGAC
>NW_007765517.1:0-399 GCF_000696425.1 Galeopterus variegatus
TTGAAGATGTGGATTGGGGTACGTTGATACCTTGTCACATCTGAGACAATCTCTCTACAGTGCTCTCTAAATACACTATTTTTATTTATTTTATTTTTAATTTTCACACATCTAGTTTTAAAATTTCCCAATGATTGTTTTTAGAGCTTGAGATCTCTTAAACCTAGTCTATCACCCAGTTTGGCATTTAGAGATATGATTGTGATCCATCCATCCTGAGATCTTTCTGCTTTTGATTAGTGTTAATTTTTCCACAACTAACTAAAAAAAAATGTTTATTTTTGCAATAATTTTTATGACACTGAAGTCAACTTTGGATCGCTTTTGTAACACCGAAGCCAACTTATACACATTGCCTTAAGATGCCTTATTTTAAACATCCATACCTATTTTTAATCT
>NW_007765517.1:5864-6207 GCF_000696425.1 Galeopterus variegatus
GCTCCTTCAGTAAAAACAGGCTCTGGGGCCATTGTTAGGTCTGCAGACCTATGTGCAAGAACAACCATGCACAAGGCAATACACAAGTGAAACTTGGATTTACTCTGTTGCTTCTCTTAGTGGCAAGATACAAACACAAAAAACACACTCCTTCACTGTAGATATAAACACAAGATATTCCTGAAGTACAGAGCACGTGGTACACACAATCATATCTATTATGGGGTCCCATTCGAAAATATGAGGACTAGGAATAAAGGATACATCTTTCCAGACACTACTTCTCACTAAATAGAATACAATAAATACTACTGTTTATAGCAGTTTAAATGATTGCAGATTT
>NW_007765518.1:0-433 GCF_000696425.1 Galeopterus variegatus
CGGTACGGGCGCGACACTGAGGGTTGCGATCCGTTGCTGGTCACGAAAAAAGACAAAAAAATATATATATATATAGTATGTTCCCACCTATTCCAGAGTGAGGTTGGGTTTACAACTTCTAAGAGCTTTCTTTTGCTTTCTGAATAATGTTCTGATTCCTTAATATGCCTCATATGGTCTTTCATAACCTGGTTCTTGATTACTTGTCCTGCATTATCTTACAATTGACTTCATTTTAATGGCAGAACAGTTGCTATTTTCTCTGTTATTAGCCTGTGGGTGTTTATAGGTACTTTTCCTTGGCTAGAATAATTGTCTACCATTCTTTTTTTGTCCTTCAGGGTTAGCTTATATATTCTTTCCAACAGGTTATATTAACTGGTCTCACGAGTCCTGGTCATCTGTCCTTTTCAAATCCTCACACAGCACACTG
>NW_007765518.1:2105-2692 GCF_000696425.1 Galeopterus variegatus
AACAGGCATGAGTTTTATAATGATCCTTTTACTTGGTAAGTTTTATAAGAATTTAATCATGCTGAAATTTTGAAGAGAGGTGCATATCAGGATAGATTTTGTAAGTTCATGGCTGTAATGCTCATTGTTAGGCAGTTTTAAAAAATTAGTCAAAGAAATGGTCTCAAATAATTTGAGATTTTCTGACTCTTCCACTATCCAATTGTTTTAGATCTTCTCTTTCTTTTGTCCCTTTTGACTTTTCTTGTTCAGTTTATTTCCATTTTCAGCAGTTCTCCTTAATGTGGGAGAACTTTATTCATTGGTTCATAAAATTTATATAGCCTGGGTGCACTTATTGCTCCTACATCCTCTGACAGGAATTCTTGAGGCTTTCCATGGTTTGTTTCCTTCCAGTCATATTTGGAGGTTCATGAGGTCATCTTATCACAGGAAACTGCAGATATCATCCATATGGATTTTGTTGTGTTAACCTAGCTTTGCTGGTAAGTTTTTGTGGGTTATTTTATATCATTCAAAACTATGCCACAACTGCCATGGTCTCCAAATTCAATATATTATTTAGTCATTCAACATGTATTTATTGA
>NW_007765518.1:5720-6207 GCF_000696425.1 Galeopterus variegatus
GGCTTGAGAAAACTTATGGAAATATATTATACAATATATGGAAATAAATACACCAATACTATAGTGTAAAAACCTAAATATGGAAACTCAGTGGAGTATCAAACAAGTATAGGAAAATAAAATATAGTGAGGATTGGGCCGGCCCGGTGGTGCACTGCTACAGTGTGCCGCTTGGGAGCGCAGCGGCGCTCCCGCCGAGGGTTCGGATCCCACATACAGACCAGTTCCCGCTCACTGGCTGAGCAAGGTGCGGGCGCAACACCGAGGGTTGCGATCCCGTTGCCGGTCCCGGTCCGGTACGGGCGCGACACTGAGGGTTGCGATCCGTTGCCGGTCACGAAAAAAGACAAAAAAATATATATATATATATAGTGAGGAATAGAGTTAGTGTGTGTAATACAAACTAGGAGATCCTGAAAAATTTCATTGTTCAGTCGAACTGAGTCCTAATATTTATAAAATACAAACACTTATTGCCCAGAAGCTT
>NW_007765519.1:0-257 GCF_000696425.1 Galeopterus variegatus
TTTTTTTTTACATTGGGTCTTTGTAGATGTAATCAAGTTAAGACTGAGGTTAGGCTGGGCCCTAGTCCAGTATGACTGGTGTCCTATAAGAAGAGGGAAATTTGGGCACAGGGACACAGACATACAGGGGAGAGGGCCACGTGAAGACAGAGGCAGAGACTGGAGTGATGCTGCCACAAACCAAGGAATGCCTAGTGCAGCCAGAAACTAGACGAGGCAGGAAGGATTCTCCTCTAGCCCCACCGTGCTCTTGACTT
>NW_007765519.1:5920-6207 GCF_000696425.1 Galeopterus variegatus
GTGCTAATTGATCAAAGAAGCAATTTAATTATGGTCTGTCTAGAACGTTAATAGTGAAGCTATACATTTATGTCTGGATTTAAGCATTTAAGCAGTCATTCGCTAAGTCCTTGACCTTTACCTTGAAGAATGTAAACTGCTGTTTCCACCAATCAGCAAGACCTATTCACGGTATGAAATTTCTTAGCCCATTCAAGTGTTGTTCTATAATGTGGGAAAGTGCAATTTTTTTTTTACATTGGGTCTTTGTAGATGTAATCAAGTTAAGACTGAGGTTAGGCTGGGCC
>NW_007765520.1:0-257 GCF_000696425.1 Galeopterus variegatus
ATTTCCTTTCTCTTGCATGAGGGTTGGACTTAGTGACTGATTATGAAAACCAATTACAAAAGAAACCACCACCACAAAAAGTGAAAGTGGGTCTCCATATAACTGAGACCCAGTTCCAGTGAATGAGACATACAGTACATTTCCTGTATGTCCTGGAGGGTTTCTGGACAAGCTTTGGCTTTCCTAATATAGTAAAAGATGTGGCTGATGTCACCTCTGTGTCACTTCTTGCCTTCAAGGCAGACATGCTGTCTATA
>NW_007765520.1:4921-6207 GCF_000696425.1 Galeopterus variegatus
AGCCCTAGCATGACACTTGCTCAGGGGCTTATGGTAAATAAGTGATGTGGTTGGGGAAATAGCTAAAGACTTTTGATTCCCAGGTGGTACTTGAATAGACAGAACTGAAGGTTGAACAAAATCTCCAAAAACTGTACCTAACAAGGCACTAACAAACTGTAGCTTCTACAACAAAGCATGGTGACACTAGCTAGACTTAGGGTTCTGGTGATAAATTGACATTAATGAAATCTCAATATCTACCTATGAAAAGACAAACAAAAAATCCATAACAGGCCCTGGTGGGCTATTAGGTGTTAATAGGAATAAAAACAAATGCCCAACAGAGCACATGACTGAACTAAGTGAGCCTGGCCCCACCCATCACAATCTGTAACATTTCAGTATTTTTACTATACACATACGTGTTGGATTAAGAATAACAGTAACAAAGACTAGGGAGGCAGGACTGTATAAATTAATGATAAAGCACCTTCACCCACTAACCGAAGGAATAAACTTGGACAAGTTATTGAAACTCTCTGGGCCTCTGTTTTTAATCTGTAAAATGGGAGCAATGATGCTCTCTTATAAGGTTGTTGAAAGGACTAAAAAGGGCTCTGATATCTGCTATGGGCCAAATGTGTTCCCCAAAAGTTCATGTATTAGAAACTAGTTCCCCATTGTAACAGTGCTAAGAGAGTGGGAAATCTGATTATGGCATTTGAGAGAGGTGATTGTGAGGACTGTGCCCTCATGGATGGATTGATCCGTTCACTGAGCAGTGGGTGTGGTTCTGACGGCTTTATAAGGCGAGCAGGAGACACGTTTAGCTCGCTCTTGCTCAGCCCATTCTCGCCGTGTGGTACCCTGTGTTGCTGGGGAGTCAATACCAGGAACACGACTGTCAGCACCCTGGACCGTTAACTTCCCAGCCTTCAAAACTTTAAGAAATAAATTTCATTTCTTTATAAATGACTCAGTTTGGGGTATTCTGATATAGGCTACAAAAATGGACAAATACAATATCTCATCGTGTTAGCTTGAATTTCCCTGATTTCTAGGTGGACAGGACACCTTCTCCTATGCGGTTGGCTACCTGTGGTTCTTCTGTGAGCTGCCTGTTTCTCTGCTTAGTCCGGTCTTTGAGTTGTTGTTGACCCATGTGTTATGGATATTAATCTTTTTGTCATACACGTGCCCATATTATCTCTCTAACTCTTTTTTGTAACAGCTGTATTGAAGCATAAATAACATGCCATGAAATTCAACCTTTGTAAGTGTAAAACTCAAAGATTTCTTTGTAA
>NW_007765521.1:0-407 GCF_000696425.1 Galeopterus variegatus
ACTGGGGATCAGATTTCCACATAAGTTTTGGGGGGACATGTCCAAACTCTGTCATTCCACTTCTGGCCCCCCAAAACTCATGTCACTCTCACATACAAAATACAGTCAGTCCATCCCAACAGTCCCGAAAGTCTTAGCTTGTTCCATTACCAACTTACAAGTCCAAAGTCTCATCTGAGATCAAAGGCAAAACTCCTTTCAATTGCAAACCTGTAAAAATCAAAAACAAATTTATCTACTTCCAAGATACAGTGGTGGAACAGACATTGGGTGCACATTCCAATTACAAAAGGGAGGAATAATAGGCCGAAAGATAGGAGAAACGGGCCCTAAACAAGTCCGAAAACCAGCAAGGCAGACATTATATCTTAAAGCTCCAAAATAATCTTTGACTCCAAGTCCTGGAC
>NW_007765521.1:5829-6207 GCF_000696425.1 Galeopterus variegatus
AATACCTGAGACTGGGTAATTTATAAAGAACAGAGGTTTATTTGGCTTATGATTCTTGGACAGAATCATGGTCTGGTGTGGTCCTCAGGTTGCTTCTACTCATGTAAGAAAGTGGCAGGCAGTAAGCGAGTACAAGCAGATCACATGATGAGAGGAAGCAAGAGAGAGAGAAGGGAGGCGCTAGCGTCTTTTAAACAACCAGCTCTTGCAGGAACTTATAGAGCAAGAACTCACTCACTACCCCCAAACCCCAGGGAGAATTTAATCCATTCATGAGGGATCTGCCTGATCACTCAAACAGCTCCCAACACTGCCACACTGGGGATCAGATTTCCACATAAGTTTTGGGGGGACATGTCCAAACTCTGTCATTCCACT
>NW_007765522.1:0-418 GCF_000696425.1 Galeopterus variegatus
CCCTCAACCCAAAGAAAGAGCATAAATAAAGCTCTTTGAATTGTATAAATACAGGGCCAGCTCGTGGCTCACTCGGGAGAGTGTGGTGCTGATAACACCAAGGCCACAGGTTCAGATCCCTTTACGGGTCATCTTTTAAAAAAAAAAAAAATTCATCTTTAAAAAAAAAAAAAATGAATTGTATAAATACAGTATCATATCTTATGAGTCAATATGATTTTTAGAAATAATATTAACAGTGGTAAAAATGGTACCTAATGACCTATCACTACCCACCTTTTTCAGAGCTAATTTGGAAGGAA
Source organism: Galeopterus variegatus (assembly GCF_000696425.1). Taxonomy (NCBI): domain Eukaryota; kingdom Metazoa; phylum Chordata; class Mammalia; order Dermoptera; family Cynocephalidae; genus Galeopterus; species Galeopterus variegatus. The sequence continues at coordinate 303 of NW_007765522.1, forward strand.
CTCCACCTGCAACACCTGAGTGCGTGTGCACACACCCATACACCCACCGTCTGTGAGACCACCTCTACAAAGGAAGCAAGCAAGACTTCTGGATTATAATTGGCTGAGCTTTAATA
>NW_007765522.1:5782-6207 GCF_000696425.1 Galeopterus variegatus
GCACCATGAATTACTTATGTCAGTACCACTCCTGGCAATTAATCATGCCAGGGTGGGCACCGTGGTACTGTAGCTAAGTCTAGGTTTGACTTCGGCCTTCTTCACTAATAAGCTGTGTTGCCTTGGATAATTTAATTAATCTCTCTGTTTCTCGGTTCCCTCATTTCTAAAATGACAATGATATCAGTACTTCATAGAGGTAGAGGTAAAGTCATCCTTTGTAAAGCACTTAGAACAATGCCTGGTCCAACAGATGTAATGATTACTTCTTCTGCCTTGCCTTTTCTCTTAGCTTGTTTGTATTGCATGTTTCCAGTTAAACTGAAATTCTTTTTTAAGACAAAGATGTTAAAATGTTTGTATCCCCTCAACCCAAAGAAAGAGCATAAATAAAGCTCTTTGAATTGTATAAATACAGGGCCAGC
>NW_007765523.1:0-409 GCF_000696425.1 Galeopterus variegatus
AGGTAATATTTACAGTGACTCCAATCTTCAGCATTTATAAAGCGTTTATATTAAAAATGACCTATTTGAAAAATAGTCCTCTGACGTTTGCAAAGCTCAGTTGGAGATAGTGCTATTGTCTTACCCAGCATTTATATTAAAAACCTCCAAGTAAACTTTTGCTTGCTTGAGATTTCACTGGAACAAATGTATTTGTCTTTTCAGAGGAATTTCATATACACATTTACTTGTACATAAGGAGATAAAATGATGCATTATAATGTTTTGCTTCTCAGGTGAGTTTAAGGCCAAAACTCACTGTTTAACAACCAAGTACCTAGTAGCTTCTATACACATTTTTTTTATTGGTTATGAATATTCATGGGGTACAAAGCTGAAAGTCAACACTTGTGCCCAAGATGTGATGGCC
>NW_007765523.1:5531-6206 GCF_000696425.1 Galeopterus variegatus
AGTAGTCTCATAATAATTTTTAAATAATAATTATATTTATCCTTTCCTTTATTCTTTCATTTGAATATAAATCTGGATAAATAATTAGGAAAAAATAGATGCATATCATCTTATAGTAAACAAGAAAATCAGAATTGAGGTGTTAATTGGAGTGAAGTGTGTTAACTAGTTTTTCTCGATAATTGCTGCTGAGCATTGTTGTTGTAAGCAAAGTCAGTGCATATATTGCACATTCATTGACACCTAAATGGAGACTCTTAGATTCACTCATTCAACTGATGAGTTGCTTTTTTTCATAGAGCGTATACTGGGTGACTTCTGGTGGGCTCAACAGACTGAAGTACAAGTTCCATGGCAGTAGCTGAGTTTCTTTAGAAATAGGTTCTTCAGTGGGAGCACATGCAGGAACCATTTTTAGCTTAAAGGCAATTTCATTAAACACAGCATTCAGGCATTTGCTAAATGCTTAAGATGATCCACGGATCTTCTTACAGAAAAATATTGACTCTATCTGCTCCCTAAGTATACGTTGTTTAAATGGGTTGACCTCTCCAGGTAAAAAATGTTGGTCTACTGCCTACAATTTAACACCACTAACAAAATTGCTTTAGATAAGGTAATATTTACAGTGACTCCAATCTTCAGCATTTATAAAGCGTTTATATTAAAAATGAC
>NW_007765524.1:0-642 GCF_000696425.1 Galeopterus variegatus
CTACCCCCAAACATTTATTTCAGCCTTTATTTGCTGGTGGCATTATGTTGCCCATATTTTATCTTCTATTTAAAGTAAAATATATGGGGGCCGGCCCGGTGGCGCACTGCGCTAGTGCGCCGCTTGGGAAGTGCGGAGGCACTCCTGCCGAGGGTTCGGATCCCACATACAGACCGGTTCCCGCTCACTGGCTGAGCGAGGCGCGGGGGCAACACCGAGGGTTGCGATCCCCGGTACGGGGGCGACACTGAGGGTTGCGATCCGTTGCCGGACACGGAAAAAGACAAAAAAAAAAATAATAAAAAAAAATAAATAAATAAAGTAAAATATATGAAAGAGGAAGCTTGGTGTCAATTTTTTTGTTGCATTATTTTGATTATTATGAAAGATAAAGAGTAGTCCCTTGAGCTTACGTACTTCGGGGACAGGCTTTGGCTGAGCATGTGCTGTGCCCTTTGAAAGAGGATAGCAGAGCAAACTATTTCTCTTTCTTCTCTCTTCCCCTGCCCCGTAACCAGAAATGTAAAATTAACCACTAGGCAAACAATACAGTAAAAGAATTGCGGGGTCCCTAGCATGATTTACATTTAAGACCCTCGATAACAGATTAAAGGTCCCTTTTATTTTGGCTTTAAGATGCTG
>NW_007765524.1:5860-6206 GCF_000696425.1 Galeopterus variegatus
ACCAAATTGTGGTGCACATGGCTGAATCATCAAGACTTTCATTTTCTCCTCAAAAATTAATAATTTTCTGTAGTCAATTTTAAGTATGGTGGGAATAATCTTAGTAACACATCCAAATGCTTAACACACAAAGAAATGCTTTCCATGCTGATGGCAACCAAAGAAGAGACAGGAATTCACATTTGGCTACCTCCCAAATGGACACGGAACACTCCAGCTTTAAGTGGACATGCTGGTTGGGTCAAGGGGACACGTTTGGGGGCCGGCCCGGTGGCGCACTGTGCTAGTGCGCCGCTTGGGAAGTGCGGTGGCACTCCTGCCGAGGGTTCGGATCCCACATACAGAC
>NW_007765525.1:0-470 GCF_000696425.1 Galeopterus variegatus
TTTTTTTTTTACTTTCTAACATATCATTTCTTTTATTTATTTGTCTTTTTTATGTCTCATCTTTCTCACTAAAATGTAAACTGCATGAGGGCAGGGACATTTGTCTATTTTGTTTTCTACTAGATCCCAAGATTCTAGAACAGTGACTTGTATGGATCAGGTGTTCATACCTATTTGCTAAATAATTGTATTAATATCTAGTATAATGTTTGCAATTAAGTCAAATAAAACAGAGTAAGTAGATAGAGCGACTAGGGCACTATTTTGAATAGAGTGGTAAAGGAAGGCCTCTTTAAAAAGGTTGCTAAAGACATGAATAAAGTGAGGAAAAATGAGTCATGGAGCTAATCGTCAAGCATTCTCACAGCGGAAACAGCATGTGCAAAGGCCCAGAGGCTAACTCGCATTCGGCATGCTCTGTTAATGGGAAGAGAGCACTTGCGACTGGAGGAGAGAAAGTTAGGAGATGA
>NW_007765525.1:5281-6206 GCF_000696425.1 Galeopterus variegatus
GAGAGAAAATGATTATTTAAAATGGTCCTTGATTATGCATTGACTCCTGGCTCTGTCAGGAGTTATATTTTATGTGGTCTTAAGCAAATCACTAATATTTTCTAAGTCTCCATTTCCTCTTTTAGGAAAAGTCACTCAATCAGTGGTGAAAATCCAAAGGACTGCAAATTTAAGCACTGATCTAGTTTGATAGGAAATATAATGTTAGACAGAATATTCTTTATAATAAAATAAATAGAATTAGCTTAAATATTATTCACCATTAATTTATAAGATACTTATTAATTTTCGAGTTACTTCTTAAGTTTCTTTTGTTTGAGAGTGTGTATATTTGTATTTTTAACTAAATGGGAAATAATCCAAATTTATACTCACTTTCTGCTAATAATCTATAATCAAAGTAGTGCCAATTTATCTAAAATATGATACAGGTTTTATTATGTATCTACTCTTCATATTGACATTCTCTGAAATTAAATCATAGACTTGTATAATTTTTAGTTTCAGAAAGGAAAACAAGGGTAAAACAATTTTTAAAGGTTTTTTAGTTTGTTTCCTCATTTCTTAAGATATAGCTGCTATTGAGTAATATGCATTTGACTATAAATGTAACCTGTTAGCTAATGGGACAGGGACATATGTACTATCCAATTGCCCAAATGTAAAACTCTCCAAGAGTAAAATAATGTAAAAGTGGATTCTAACTTGGCTGGGGTATAGACTCTCAGGAGGGCCATTGCTGAGATTAAAGAACAGAAGAAAGACTCCACTCAATAACTGCGTTGAAATGTATACGTAATACTATTCTCTCAACTAAAGCAGGAATTGAATCTCAGAAAAGGTAAATGTTTGAGTGGTACCAAATCAGTCTTGCCTTCAGTCCCCGTGCCCCTTGATGCTTGTGGGCTTCTCCTGGCTGCCTATA
>NW_007765526.1:0-206 GCF_000696425.1 Galeopterus variegatus
TTCTCAAACTACCTGTAATGCTATGTAACTTTTATAATTCAGAAAATAAATGCAACTTTTTAAAAAAAACTATTATTTTTTAAAGTAGCTATAATTTCTAAATGAAGAACAGTAATATGAAAAATATTCGAACTGTAGTAAACCCAAATTAAGATGTTCCACGTGGAGACAGCAACCCTGGCAGGACGAGCATTTCCCCGTGCCAC
>NW_007765526.1:5801-6206 GCF_000696425.1 Galeopterus variegatus
GAATACTACAAATGTGGGAAAACAATATGCACAAAAATGCCTATCACAATATGATTTATAACCATGTGAAATTGGAAGCAGTCAAAATGATAACAGTAGGTAATGGTTAAGTAAATTATGATGCACAGCAACGGACCATCATACGGCCATTAGGAGGGTAAAGACCACCATATAGAAACATGGAAAAACGCAAATGACACATGCTCAGTGGGAAAAGGACTGGAAATTGTACTGCACTGTGGTTTCAACTAGATAAAAATATACTTATTAAAAAAGACTGGAAGGAAATAAAGAAAGATAATATTATGTTAGGGATTATGAGTGATATTTTCCCTTATGTTTACTTCTCAAACTACCTGTAATGCTATGTAACTTTTATAATTCAGAAAATAAATGCAACTTTTT
>NW_007765527.1:0-388 GCF_000696425.1 Galeopterus variegatus
TCCATTGTGTAGATGTACCACAGCTTCCTTATCCACTCATCAGATGATGGACATGTGGGCTGGTTCCAGCTCTTGGTTATTGTATATAGAGCTGCAATAAACATTGGAGTACATGAATCCCTTCGGCATGATGATTTTCATACCTTTGGGTATATTCCCAGCAGTGGAATCACTGAATCATATGGTAGATCTATCTGTAATTGTTTGAGGAAACTCCATATCATTTTCCATAAAGGCTGCACCATTTTGCAGCCTCACTAACAGTGGATGAGAGTTACTTTTTCTCTGCAAACTCTCCAGCACTTATCTCTCTCAGTCTTTTGAAAGTTAGCTGTCCTAACTGGAGAGAAATGGTTTCTCAGTGTGGTTTTGATTTGAATTTCCCAGA
>NW_007765527.1:5753-6206 GCF_000696425.1 Galeopterus variegatus
CTGATATAAGAATAGCTACTCCAGCTCGTTTTTCATTTCTATTTGCATGATATATCTTTTTTCATCCTTTCACTCTTAGTCTATGTGAGTCTTTACAGGTCAAGTTAGTCTCTTGGAGACAGCATATTGTCAGGTCCATCTTTTTAATCCCGTCAAACAGTCTGTGTCTTTTGAATGGAAAATTTAGTCCCTTTACATTCAGAGTTTTTATTTAAAGGTGTTGATTTACTCCTAGCATGATACCGATTTTTGTTTAGATTTCTTAAGTATCTTTTGTTCCTTTCTTTCAAATTTTCTGTATTTGTTGGTTTCTTGGGGTGATAGATAAACTATTTTTTATTCTTTTGTTAGCATTTTTGTTTTCCTGGTAGGTATTGTTCTTTCTTGCATATTCATGGCAGTGATGGTTGTTTTTGTGGTATCAACCCCAATACTTTTTGAGAATTTCTTGTA
>NW_007765528.1:0-670 GCF_000696425.1 Galeopterus variegatus
TACTTAATTAAGCACAGGGATGATACTAAGAATTGACATGCAATGAAGAGATGAAAAAACATAGAATGTTACTTTGATGATCTCAAATTTTTGAACCTAATGACAACTGTATGAGAACCTAGTATACTGTCCTTCTTAAAATATTTTATTGTGTCTTAAAATCTCTATCTCAAAACATTTAAAAACAAGTCTCATTACCTACAGATTCTGGAAAGTATTGTAGCTTGCTTCAGGTTATGAAGCTCAAGTATTCCTGAGTTACTATTCCCTGTTTTAACCACTAATTGTATTCTCTGTTAATACATTCTGGGGCTCAAAAATGTTTGCCTCTTCATATTTACCTGCATTCCCAAATATGTATCCAAACAGTATTTAGCCACCTTATTACAAACACAAATCTTGTGTGTGGGGCTCTGTATGAAATCATAATTATAGCAGCAATGCAGATACGGTTAAAGATGACCAAAACAGGTGACAGGTGGTCACAGGCATAAGACTTATAACACAAAAATGTAGTTTCACTTTGAAGGGTGTATTTGTGGTACATCCACGGACATTCAGAAAATTGGCTGGGCAGTCATAAAGGAGGGAGAAGATTAGTAGGTTAATATACTCTTTTCTTTCCTTCTTTTCTGTTTTTCTTTTCTTTCTTCCTTCTTTTTTTTTTTTT
>NW_007765528.1:1705-3293 GCF_000696425.1 Galeopterus variegatus
AATGGTCTGAAAATCTATATGACCCTAAGAGACACTAATTTTCTTAAAGCTTGGGGTTTTGCTTTGTTTTCCTTTTTCCTCTGGGTAAGCTTTTGAGATTTCTTTTCTTTTCATGGAAATTTCTCTACACACTGAAATGAACTAGAAGCTCCTCCCATGGATGGGCCAGTCCTCCTCCTTCAAATGCTGAACGTCATCACAGGAGAGACACAGGGACCTAGTGACAGGGAGCTGGCGATAAGCTTCACAGCCTTGGTGAAGAAATGGAGAGGAAAAGAGTCTGAAACCTCTTCTTGGGTTTATCTTGTTTTTAATTAACAGAATATAATTAAAATTAAAGCCAGACAAAATGACTGGCTCTTAAATCAGAATTATGTCGAACAGTGGAGACTGCAGTCATCTGTTTGCACTCATTAGAGGTGACCTGCACTACTTTCTGGGTCTCCCATTTTGCTCTGCTACTTACAGACAAATTCTTTTTTCTTTCTTAGCCACATATAAAAGGATTTTTTNAAAAAAAAAAAAGAAAAAAAAAAGAAAATATAACTGCTTTCTTATGAGGAAAATATTATGAGTTCTTCCCCTTTTTCAGCTTTTATGGAAGGAGATTCTGCCAGTTCCTTCAGAAAAAAATAAGAAAAAGTAGTTTTAAAATGAGATTATGCACCTTCAGGGTGCCATTAGGAAGTTTTACTGTACTGAGATGACATGAAAGCTCTGGAATTAATATCCCTGAGATGCTTCAAACCTGCAATAGCAATTATTGTACTACGTGTCCCTGGATAAATAATAGGGCCATTCAACTAATTAGCTTCAATGATTTCAGCTCCCTGTAAATTCTCTCTCACTCGGCTATAAAAATAACACTAGGAAAACTTTTGGTAAGAGAAACTTCTTTCAGGAGATGTTTTCTTTTCTCCCCGCCCCCCTTCAACTTTCATTTCTAATCACGAAGCTAGAATGGAATATACAAAACTTGCGCATTATTAATTGCCATTTAGTGCTACTGAAATATTGATTTAAATCTCGAATTTGTGCCTTCCACNTATTAATTGCCATTTAGTGCTACTGAAATATTGATTTAAATCTCGAATTTGTGCCTTCCACGTGAGATATAAACATTTTGAGAAATTTAAACTAGTTTCTCAATACACAGTATAAGCAATCATGTCTGCATGGGTAATTCAGTATAAACCTCAAGTGCACATACACATGTATGTATGATTGAAGATAAATGAAAGAATTATTTATATCCATACTCCAATACACTATTGCTATGTATTTTAGAAAGTTTTGACAACACATTAGCTTGCTGATGGTGCTCAGAACATTAATTCATTCTTTCCCATTTACTGAGTGCCTACTAGATGCAAGACGTGAAGTTTCTTCTGTACATTTTCTTAGAAGAAAAGCACATTTACTTAAACGTGGTATTCTTCGTCCTATTCTTCTGCCACCTAGAAATACCATTAAATTCTGTAAAGCAATAAAAATGAAAACTTCAATAATGCAAGCAAATGCAATTCTAATGGTCTGAAAATCTATATGACCCTAAGAGACACTAATTTTCTTAAAGCTTGGGGTTTTG
>NW_007765528.1:4535-6206 GCF_000696425.1 Galeopterus variegatus
TTTTTTCTTCCTTTCTGCACTAATACTTATTAAATATAAGTATAAGGACAGTTGTACTGCACATTAGAATGAAGAATACAATATAATACAATACACTGTAATGGATTAAAAAAATGACCTTCCTCTGAAGCATTATGTAATTATTAAATTCAAAACAGTTCCCCTAAAATTGGCAAATAGTCTCTTTACCCTGTAATGTGGCAAAGAGACTTTCCAATAAAAAATTTGAATGTTAAAATTCTCCCTGACTTAAACAAAAGGTGGCCAGACATTACAGTTTTTGTTAAACTATTCCACGTTATTCAAACATTCTAGTTTCCCTACCTCAAAACCTACACCTTAAGAGCTACCTAGGAGGTTTGTATTATCAACACCCATAATTTTTCCTTCGAAGAGATCTGCAGCCTCAGCTTATGAGAAATGCAGTCTGTTCGCCCTAGGAGAATATAAGTCATAATGTTTGTTTTGGAAATCTATTTTACCCAATATTTCTCAATGAAATAAATTGTATAAATGAAATAAAACTGACACCACAATATTTACTAAATCGCTACTGTCTGCTCTCTGCTTAACACTCTATCATTGGTTTCTCCTTCTTGTTCAGTTTAGCAGGCAAAAGAGCAAAGGAAAAAGACTTCTGTAAAGATGCATTTTAAAAATCAATATAAATAAGGTTATGAAATAGCCACACTTAGCATAGTTTCCTCCTTACTTGTTGTCCCTATGCATTTGTCACTCTCACTGGTCTTCCTTCTCAACAATGCGTATTCTTCAGTTTACCAAAATATGTGTGTGTGTTTGTGTGTGTGTGTTAGGAGTTCACACATGGAGCTGTTGCATGAAGGTCCAGAGAGTAGAGAAAGAGAGAAAGATTCAAGTAAATCAATCTCATATAAACAACATTAATGGTCTGATATTACATACATACTGTAAAAATAATTGATGTTCATAGTTGAAAATGACTATCAATAAAAATGAAATATTTAAAGACAAAAACACTTAGCAGAAAGACAATGTTTTAATATCAAGTGTACACATAAAAGAAGACAAAAATATTATCAGGATCCTGTAACAGTGTTAAGTCCCTTTCAGTCTGTGGCATCACACAGTCAGACTCTCGCATTGATAATGAAGGAAATTAGATCACCACCAGCATCCCAGTCCTACTTTTCAAGACAGCTGTGAGGCAGTGTACTCAAAGCCTTATGCAGAGAGATTCCCCTGTACTCTATGGAGGCTCTGATTTGTGCAAGGACAGGACTGATCTGTTTATCGGTGCTCAGGAAGTCTTGCAAAGGACAGTGCCTATGATATGAGAGAAAGAGGGTAAACATGGGAAGGAGGCTCTGTGGGCTCCTCTGGCAATTGGAGGTAGGGAAGGAAGGAACCAAGCTATAAATAAAAAATATTTCTAGAAATGGTATGTGGATGATGCATTATTAATGATCGTGAAATATATCTCAATATGGAGGGGAGAGTGGCCACATCTCAAGACGAAATAGAGCCAATATCACAAGACACTTGATCCAAACACTGCTGACGATCTTATGATTTCAGAAGGATGCAAAATATCCCCTCGAGTCAAAGAGGGTTTAAAGTGTTCATAAATCTACTTAATTAAGCACAGGGATGATACTAAGAATTGACATGCAATGAAGAGATGAAAAAACA
>NW_007765529.1:0-606 GCF_000696425.1 Galeopterus variegatus
TAATTTTAAGTATGCTAATTATTCTGATTTGATCATCACAGATTGTATACATGTATTGAAATATAACTGTACCCCACCAATATGTATAATCAATACACTTCAACTTAAAAAAGGATTTTTACAATGAAAGTTAAATTTTACTCTAATTTTTATAAGAAATAATAAACTTCACTTACATACATATCAGAATGTGATATGTATGAATAAATCAAAGAATAAAGGTTTTATTAAAAATACGAGTAATACTGTATCATGAAGCAACACCTCATGCTTCTTTTACAGTCGATCCCATTTTTTCATATATGAATTTATTTCATTAGTAAATACTTTCTAATACTACTGTTAACACATATACTAAAAATTCAATTGTTATATCATGTGTTTCTATCATGTGAAGAGATAATTACCAAACTGACTGAAAAGTTCATTTTCTCAATAAGCCAATACCACCAATTTGATAATTTTAAGCTAAAGACTTTGACAATTTCTATCACTCTGCTTTAGATTTGAGAAAACTAGTAAAGAGTTTACTATCTACCTAATGAGTGAATAGTCTGCTTTGGATCATTAAAAGACTATTTTCAAATAACTGAAAATTTCTAAAAT
>NW_007765529.1:5913-6206 GCF_000696425.1 Galeopterus variegatus
TTTGTATACATAATTTAACAACCCTAAGGGACAGAAAATATTCTTTTAACTATTTTACACATGAGGAAACAGGCACAGAGGGTGTTCCAGAATATTTTTTACAAAAGAATTTTTTTTGGCTGGAAGAGAGGAGATTAAATGTCCTCATCACAAAGAAATGATTAATTTTTGTAATTTTAAATATGCTAATTATTCTGATTTGATCATCACAGATTGTATACATGTATTGAAATATAACTGTACCCCACCAATATGTATAATCAATACACTTCAACTTAAAAAAGGATTTTTAC
>NW_007765530.1:0-233 GCF_000696425.1 Galeopterus variegatus
CACATTACTCCAAAGCTGGCTGCCTCAAGGGGCAAGCCACCCAAGAACTGCTTCAAATGCGGTCAACCAGGCCACTTGGCATGGGCCTGTCATAACCTGGCCTCATTGCAAACAGCCAGGTCACTGAGGGACTGACTGTGCCACTCGCCAGAGAGGGAGTGGTCCATTCCCGAAACCTACAGCCTCTGACTTTGTGGCCATCCCTACCAGAGCTTCTAGGATTTGCCCAGGAG
>NW_007765530.1:5870-6206 GCF_000696425.1 Galeopterus variegatus
TGCAGGCATGGCCCTCTTACACTCTCATTTCATTACCCAACAGCCCCTGATATTCAAAAAAACTATGAAAGAGATCAGGCCAAATACCAGCTCCTGGCTAATTCCATCCAAGGCTCACATTACTCCAAAGCTGGCTGCCTCAAGGGGCAAGCCACCCAAGAACTGCTTCAAATGCGCTCAACCAGGCCACTTGGCATGGGCCTGTCATAACCTGGCCTCATTGCAAACAGCCAGGTCAGTGAGGGACTGACTGTGCCACTCGCCAGAGAGGGAGTGGTCCATTCCCCAAACCTACAGCCTCTGACTTTGTGGCCATCCCTACCAGAGCTTCAAGGA
>NW_007765531.1:0-491 GCF_000696425.1 Galeopterus variegatus
GAGGGTTCATGTTTGCTGCATTCAATAGATGTGTAGCTTTCGTTACAGTCATTTTAAATGAGCAGCTTCTCTCACCAAAGGTATTGTGTTTTTCTCCTACAAGTATTTTCCATCTTTCTCTCATCCACTTGTTAATCCACATGGTTTATTAGAATGCTAGGGTAAAAATGAGCTTGAGTTAATTTAATTTCTTGGTTTTCACAGTGATAACTAGGAAACCTATTCTGCTTCAATCTTTCATTGCTGAAAATATTTCTCAACATCTATTAGCTCACTTTTCTGCCTTAGCAAATAACATGTTTCTTTAGTATTTCTTTCATGTGTTAGAAAACATTAGTATCTCCTGTTCATGATTTTAAGCAAATCATAACTTTATAGGTTTGTAATATGAAAACCCAGCTAGCTGTTTACTGAACCCAGCTCAAACCTTGAAGGCTGATTTTTTTAAACAAATCCTTGGTATCCTGTTTTTTTTTTTTTTTTTTTTTTTT
>NW_007765531.1:4871-6206 GCF_000696425.1 Galeopterus variegatus
CCTCAGGAGAGGCGCTGCTACTCCTTGTCCGGGTTTTCCTCCCTGACAGGTGCTGACGGCTGATGTACACGAAGTGGCCTCCCTCATCTGCATCTGTATTGGTGTGTTTGGTAAGCAGGGAAGGAAGTAACAGATTCAATCTGAATCAGTGAAGAAATGGACTTTACTCACTTCTCAAACCACTGCTTGAATTTATCAGATTGTTAAACCGTCTTCTCTCATACTCAAAATGTAAATTCTTCAAAGGCAGCACCAGAGCAAGGACAGAGTAATTACCCACTCGGGCTGTCTGTACCTTGCTCAGAGAACACAATCAAGGCTTTCTCTTCTAGGACATTCATCAAAGCAGTTCAAATTTATATTCCTTACTTAAAATTTAAAAATTGGCAACAATATATTGACCAGTCAATCAGGGATTGAGATAAACCATTAAATATTAAATCTCACCCTACTAAAGCAAATGCTTTAAATTGTCAAGTCCTAGAAAATCTATGTTTTTGGTGGATAAAATAATGGCCACAATGATTTTAGCTACACACATTGCAGGTCAAAGACACCAAATCATTTGCTAAATATTTTTTTCCTGCACTGTTTATTATTTTATCTGTCTTCATTATATATCGAGTTCATTTGGTGAAATCTACTAGAAGTCTTCTAATTATAGATTACCAGATTTTAGAGAAACAAAATACAGAGCTTTATAGATACATAAGTGTGCAATGATTTCTTCCCCTAGTACAAAAATCTTTTCTTCAGTTATCCTCATGGGGGAACAAAAATGTATAGTATTTGCTTCCCTTTACTGACGACATATGCTGTAAATTAGCTAAGATATCTACATAATAACTGGTCTTTTTTTTGTTTTTTGGATTTTTTTACTTCCTTCCTTCCCCCCACCTCTCTACAAACCCAATCTTTTAGGAAGAATAGAAGTCAAGGTGATAAGATCCATTGCTGCTGTAGGGGAGAAAAAGTAGTATCTTGTCCTCACCTGCCATAAGGGTCATGGCTGAGACCCTTATAACAAAAAGCAGATTAGCAAGAGAAAAGCTTAACATGTTCATTTAACCGAAGTTTTACATGACACTGGAGCCTCTAGAAATGAAGACTCAAATGGAAAACTGAGTGTTTTTATGCTTAGGTTCAATAAAAAAAGGACACAGCTGTGGAGAAATGTGACTGCACAAAAAGGGGTATGACCTCATGGCAATTGAAAGAAAGTGAGCCGAGATGCCGGGTACCGTTCAAACTTTATTAAAGGAAGAAAATCTGCCGGGCTGTGCTCAAAGTGGCAGGCAGCCCAGGGCTGCCCTGAAAAGGGGACAGCACCAGGTG
>NW_007765532.1:0-396 GCF_000696425.1 Galeopterus variegatus
CAAAGGGACTATATCAAACTAAAAAGCTTCTGTACAAAAAAGGAAACAATGAACAGAGTGAAAAGCCAGCCTACAGAATGGGAGAACATATTTGCAAATTATGCATGCAACAAGGTATTAATATTCAGGATATACAAGGAGCTGAAACACCTTTATGGTAAAAAAAACAATCCAATTAAAAAATGGGCAAAGGAGCTAAATAGACATTTCTCAATGGAGGATATGCAAATGGCCAACAGGTATATAACAAATGCTCAACATCACTAATCTTCAGGGAAATGGAAATTATATCCCCTTTGAGATATCATCTCACCCAATTTAGACTGGCTATTATCAAAAATACAGAGAACAACAAATGCTGGTAAGGATGTGGAGAAAAGAGAACCTTTCTGCACT
>NW_007765532.1:5905-6206 GCF_000696425.1 Galeopterus variegatus
TTTATCAGGCTGGCCCCTTGGATCACTCAGGAGAGTGCAGCGCTGGTAGCGCCGATACCACCGGTTCAGATCCTATATAGGGGTGGCTGGTGCAATCACTGGCTGAGCGTGGTGTAGAAAGCACCGAGCCTGGGATTATGATCCACTTACCTGTCAAAACAAACAAACAAACAACAACAACAACAACAACAAAATATATATATATATATACATATATATATGTATATAAATATATATATTTACATAAAGGAAACGTATTTTCTAAACTGTAACATACTGTAACTTTCCTCATAATATATAA
>NW_007765533.1:0-253 GCF_000696425.1 Galeopterus variegatus
TTTAACTGAAAGCCAGGGTTACATCATTAATTCATTAGGAGCCCTTAAAGTAGAAGTCACCTTAGCTTTCTGTTTTCCACCCCACCATCTATCTCTTCACATCTGCTCCAGCACTCACCGATAAGCTTGTACCACAAATGTCACAGGACAGAAAATCTTTAACATTCATCAGTAAATTACTGTTGGATTTCTGTGGCCCTGATGCCTGTGAGTAATGAATGTTAGTTTCACTCCAGGCTTTCAGAATATTTGA
>NW_007765533.1:3473-3753 GCF_000696425.1 Galeopterus variegatus
GTCCTCTCATCCTAAGCAGTAATTATCTTGGACTTGGGGACGTAAAGAAAAAATTGTATTTCAATTTGGAAGGTAAATGTTTCTTATCACAAAATAGCGTTAGGCTGTTCACCTCCACCTTTAAACCATAGTTGTATGAGTATAGTAACAGCTCTCCCTCTATAATAGGAATGATCCCCAAAACTTGGATAAACTCCATATGAATTAGCTCACATTTTTGTCTGTACAGTTTATCAAACAACGTGTTCACTGAGTTCTTTTTGCCTAGCACTGCTCTAGC
>NW_007765533.1:5945-6206 GCF_000696425.1 Galeopterus variegatus
TGTGATCTTGGGCACCCTGAGACTCAGTTTTAGTTTGCTCCTCTGTAAAATGGGTCACTAGGAACAGTACCTGTCTCACAGAGATGCTGCAGTTAATGCACACATAGTGAATGCTCAGTGATGATCGACAGCCATTGTCATTATTTCACCGTGGACACTTGGATATGGTCATGATACACAGCTTGGGCTCTGACATCAGTGAGACCTGAGTTCAAGTTCTTTGAGAGATCTCGGGCAAGTCGCTGAAACTTGGTTTCCTCA
>NW_007765534.1:0-1124 GCF_000696425.1 Galeopterus variegatus
ATTTTTTTACTTATCTCAAGTCAGAAATGCCATTCTATATTTGATGAATAACTGCAAAAAAAGATTAAAAATGCAAATGCAGCTTTGGAAAATTACAGTGTTACTTTTACAACACTGCCCATGCCTTGTGTCCTTTTGTAATGATTGAATCAACTGATTTTTCTTGTGAAACTTCCTTGTCTTTACAGTAAAACACAGAAGCTAACTTTGATTCAGGGCTGTACCCAGTTTCTCCTTCTAACAGAGGAGATGCTGAAGTGCAGTCCCTTCATGCTTCTCATCACATTCATGGCACTTTGAGTAATCCTTTTTTCATCTCTGTTACACAGTGAGAAGTGTAACAGAAACTTGATCTTCTTAGTCTGTTTCTCCCTTTCCTTCCTCCATCTACACTATCTGCTATAGGTTCCCCCAGGGTCATGGTAGTATACACAGGGGAGATTAGAAAAATAGGGATATCTTATATGACAGAAGTACTATAATTCCCCATAGCAGATGCCCAAACACTAGCTCGCTTGCGGAGCACATTTGTGCACTCCTTGGTGGTCCCCCTTTGCTCTCTCTGCTTGTCCTGACATTGCAGGTTGTTCCAGCCAGCTTCATGACATACAAATTCTCCAGACTAGAAACAGGTAAAAAGCAAGCACTAGTTTCTTTGTTCATATCTATCTCTGCTCTACAGGACCTATCAAGGTCTCTAAAAAGTTTTCCTACCAGTCTCCAGTCTGATGAGAGGATTAGAAAGCTTAAAAGTTTCTGTAGCTACAGAATCATCCAGCCAGAAAACAAGATTCCAGTCTCTCTTCCTTCACACTCTTGGCTGGAGGTCAGTGACACTATCCCATTCTCTACTTGCTTAGTTGGGGAGAGAAAATGCCATGGTACTTCTACTCAATTCAGTGACATGCCTATTTTAACTACTCTCTCTGCAATCATACTTAAAAGTCCCTGTTCTTATGTAAGATAGAAATTGGTAGTTTGATTGACAGTTACTAAAGAGGTTCTCCTAACTTTTAGTAATTTGGTCAGGGATGTGTTACCATCTTTCTTTAAAATGTGAGCAGGGCCGGCCTGGTGGCGCACTGGAGAGTGCGCCGCTTGGGAGCATGGCAGCGCTCCCGCCG
>NW_007765534.1:5701-6206 GCF_000696425.1 Galeopterus variegatus
AGTTTGTTCATTTTAATGCCACATTATTTCCTCGTCTAATTATCGGCAGGGGCAGGAAGTGGAATTAATGGCTGATCTTTCAGAAGGATTCCCCTGAAGCACTATTGCATGAGACAATAGAGGTTTTTCCTTACTAGGACACAGTTTCATGTCCTAATGTATATTTAGACACTGAATCCCTTTAAAATTAATGGGAGGTCTGTGGGCCAAGCACATTTAGAGGAAACGAAAGGAAATTGCACAATAAAAGCAAGCTGTGAAAAAGATGTTCTAGCTTGCTGCTACCTTATCTGTCACATGAAAGACTTATTTTAGCATTCCCATTAGATATAATGAACAGAAAAATACCATGTACAGTATCCTTTCAGTATTCTTGCACTTGTTTCTATGAATGCCTCCTCTTCATTTGAGTCTTGTATTGTGCTAGGAAAAAAGTGTATAATGATTTTTTTACTTATCTCAAGTCAGAAATGCCATTCTATATTTGATGAATAACTGCAAAAAA
>NW_007765535.1:0-309 GCF_000696425.1 Galeopterus variegatus
TTTAAGGCCAGGAAAAAAATTTAGAGAACTGCTTTTGTAGAGAAGACATTACTTACCCCTTTATGATCAAGGCATTCCTCATAAAAGTATTGGTTATCAATATCTTGATTGAAAATGTTTTACCTTTCTTTGTATAAGTCCAATGCTGCTGGGAATGCTGTTTCCCAGGTAAAGATCTGTCCCATGTCAGGGGGAAAGAGGAACAGCAGGATGAAACAGCAGTTACACTAAATTACAGGAACATGAAAGAGGGATCAGCAATTTAGAAATGAGACATGCTATTTTATATCCAAAATTTTAAATTATATC
>NW_007765535.1:5941-6206 GCF_000696425.1 Galeopterus variegatus
ATTGGGTGTAATTACCAATTGTTGAAACTCCAGAAACTTATTCTGCTCCATATAATAGTTGATTCTGAGTGCAGAGAGTTTGTTAATGTTAAACTGTCCAGAACATTACTGCTTTCGGAGTGTCTAGTCTTTTGTAAAATTTTTGTTCAATTACAAGTCTTTTGTTTAAGAACAGGATGTCTCATCCAAGTTGCAAACACCCTTTTTAAGGCCAGGAAAAAAATTTAGAGAACTGCTTTTGTAGAGAAGACATTACTTACCCCTT
>NW_007765536.1:0-6206 GCF_000696425.1 Galeopterus variegatus
CCAGTAAGCAGATCACAACCCTTGGCTTGGTGTTGTCCGCACCACGCTCAGCCAGTGAGCGCACTGGCCATCCCTATATAGGATCCGAACCCGCGGCAGGAGCACCTCTGCGCTCCCAGTGCCACACTCTCTTGAGTGAGCCACGGGGTCGGCCCCAAATTTTTTTAGTTTAAACAGAACCCTCCTCCAAAAAAACCATCTGTTGGCTAGACCAATAACTGATCCAAATGAAAAATTTAACTATATTGCATCATCAAATTGATGTTGGATGTCTTTAAACCAAAGCCTTTCAATTGGCTACAAAATAGTTCAAATTCAAGCTGACGTAAATTTTTGTTTACTTCTGTATAATCAAAAAAGACAGAAATCAGGAATGGCTGTATTCCACAAAACAAAAAACTCATCTCTGCATTGCTACGAAGAAAAGAATCAAAGTGTAAGATAGGCTACATTATGAAAGTCATTCAAAAGCTAGTGTATTTACCTCTAGGACACAGAAGTATCAAAGCTCTATCTAATGGGGTTAAGTTTTTATCACAGTGGAGTCCCAGTCAAGTACAAGTGATGAGGACCTTCCTTTTCAAACTACCACTACTCCTCTCATTGTCCACAACCTCTTTTTCTCTTTTGAAGGCTAAGATGATATGAATTCCTGAGCCTCTGAAAGATGGAAGCTCCAAATAAGACAGTGTGATAAGGACCAGAAAATTTCAGTACACAAATGACAATCATTTCTGCTGAATGCTGGAGGGGCAGGGTGCCAGGTGAAAGCTACTAACGGTGTATTTTTTTGCTAGAGAGGAGAAATAAAAACCTTACGATCACCTTAAGGCGATACGTGGAATTCACTATGCTGACAAAAGTTATAGACAATCAACAGGTGTTGGTTTGATTTTGTTTAGTTCTTTTGCCCCTCACATTTTTTCTTCCTATGTGCTCTACTCCCAAAAGTACAAACATTTCTCTCTCCACTTCTAATACCTCCACTGGAGACTAACCCCATTAAGTCCTCTTCCCCGTTTTCAGACCAGATGACCCTCATCTGTTGTCCCTGTAAATGGACTAGATGGATTGTTTCTCTAGTCTTTTTCCAATTTACTATTATGACAAGAAGTCGATGTTCTGCTTTTTTGAGGGTTTCCTTTTAACCCTCAATATTATTTTTTCTCTCCACAAAACTCCTTATCAAAAGAAAATATATAATTTAATGTGGAATTTGAGATCTTATTTTTGAAGGTAAGAAAGGGGGAATTTTCTTATAAAGTTAAGCGTGTAGCTATATTATAATCCAGTAATTCTACTCCTAAGGATTTTTCCATGATGAATGAAAACATATGTCCACAAAACATTTTGTATTAGAACGATCATTGCAGATAATTCACAGTATTCCCACACTGGGAATATCCCAAATGTCTGGCGACAGGTAAATGTGTAAACACCTGTGCTATAATGGTGCAATGAAATACTACTCAGTGGTAAAAGTAACAAACTACTGATATACTCAAAACATACATAAATGTAATTGACTAAAGAAGCCAAGCACAAATAATACATACTGATGATTCAATGTATATATGCCTGAGTTGCAAAAACATGTAAAAACTAATCAGTGGTAACAGAAGTTAGTAAGTTGTTCCTTTGGGTGGGAAGGAGGGTGTTTACCAGAAGGAGGGGTGAGGGAACACTCGAGGGTGATAAAAATGTTCTATAACTTGTTTTAGATAATGGCTACATAGGTGTACACAATTGTCAAACTCATGGAACTGACAACTTGAAATCTGCAGATTTTTATATTTAACTATGCTTCAGTTAAAAAATAAACTATTTTTTCTCTTTGAATATCTGATAGATCAATTTGATTCTGTTTTGTTAAATATCAAGTGATCTTATTTGTTATGCTTCTTTAACAATATTAAGTGTTTATTTTTGTTAAATTCTACTTTGTTAACTTTTAGAGCACAACCATGCTTAAGATAAGGTGAACTTTCTTTTCTAGATATACTTCTTCAGAGCAGGAGCTTCTATGTGGCTTTGTCAATAATATTTTGCAAGCTCCTCAGATGTAGTGTATGTGAACCTATACACTGACTATTTCTTGACTCCTCCATCTATGGCTGATACTTCTTCATAAGTTTCAGAGGTCTTAATACTTTGGGGACCTCATAAATTTCTGGCTTATTATTAGATATGTATACTGCCTGAAACTACTCCTAAGAAAGGTCAATCCCTGGGTCTGAAATCAGCATTCTCCTCAACTTAACAGAATGTCACCTTCTTTTTTCCCAAAGTAACTTGGTGTTCAATCCCTCCCTCATCCCTGAAGAATTAGGTAAAACATATAATTTCTCTTTCAGAAAATAGCCCTGGCCTTTGGCACATCTTTGCACAGGATGGAATAAATGCGTACAGAGAGAGCATTACTGTTTGAATTCATATGGGGGCAACAGATTTTTGTATAGACATCTCTATAATCTTATATACAAGTAATACAAAAAAGAGAGTAGATTTTCAAATGTTTTTTATTTATTTTACTTGAAAGCCTACAGCACTGTAATTGAAATTACAATCACAATTGAAATGGTAGTCATGAGGGCTGTTTCAAATATTATAGTACTCCTAGGCATGTGGCAGAATTTCACTTACATGACACTTGAAATTGGTCACAGCTCTGTTACTTCCCTGGCCAATGAAATGTGGGCTTTGGTGATGGGAAATGCTTCCAGGTGTGGTGCTCTGTTTCCCTCTGGCATAGTGATGGGCACTATACCTCACTGTGGCCATTTCATCAGCCTTCGTAATAGGAGGAGATGGAGCAGAGAGAAGTCAGCTCAATGAACATGTATCATGAGATAGAAATAAGTATCATTGCTTAAAGCTGTATTTTAAATTAACTGGTTATCACAGCATAATCTAGAGACCATCCTAGCTAACTAGTTTTCTTTTAGTGCTTTGACTATCAGTCTGACATAATTACATTGTTTTATTTTTTTTTCATTTTACATTGTTGTAAATAATATCAGTAACTAATGAGAATTACTCCTGGAACTTGCCCTTTTGGTTAGCTGCATACAGAGTAAAATTTTTCAGTGCCTCACCTCCCTCACTCAGCTCAAAGCATTTATCAATATGCAGCGTAGACTCCTGTCAAATATCAAGAAACAAGAAGAAAAATCAATAATATGCATTCATAATACTACAGGCATAAAACAGGAATTCTGCAAATTGGTTTCAGTGTCCTACGCCCTGTAGGAAAAAGTTTCTCCAGCATAGTAAGCAAACTTTAATTAAATTTCTAGGTCCTTTCAGGTGTCTCTCTTTGGAAATGGCTGACATATTGTTAAATTTCTTCACTTCGGAGGCCTGAAACTCATCCTGTGGCAGAAGTTTCTCTGAATTCTGAATGAATTATAAAACTATCACTTTCATGGTGCCTGAGGACTGGTGTGTGTGTTATAATCCCACGTCAGATATACCTATTCTTTACCAGTGAAGTTATTAGACACGACTGATAGTTCCTCTAGATTTTAGCCATCGGTTTCCAAGGTTAGGGAGTAATGCAGAGTATTCCATGAAGTTTATATCTTTGAATAAACTTATGGCTCTGAATCTTGCAGGAATCTACCCTATGCTGCTCAATGTAGTGGGCACTGGTTTCACTGTGTCGGGCCTTAAAAACTAACGCCACCTTAAGTGACATTACAAGTGGTGCCATTATGGGCCCACAAGGGCGTATTAACATGGCAGCCTAAGATGACGCTGGAGGAAGTAGGGTGGGAGTGTCTGCGGAAACTTTGCCTTAGCCCTTATTGGCCAAATACTCGCTTCCGTGCTCGTGAACACTGCGTGATTGCAATAGCTAGGCATTGAGACAGGATGCATGCTCTCATAACCTTTAAGCTGATTGGAGGATGTAAAAACCTCCCTTCCCCATTTGCCTTTAAAAGCAAGTGCTTGCGTGATAATAAACGGAACTGCTCGACAGAACCCCCGCTGCATCTGAGTGTCCTTTAACTGGCTGGTTGGGGCCGGCAGCTATGCTCACCTCTCTTCATGGCTCTCTTCCTCCGTCTCCTCTCAAGAGGGACTGGGGAAAGAGGAATCGGGGCAATCCGGCCACCCACCAGAAGGGACACCAAGGGAGAGACTGATAGCAAGGCAAGGGCTGTTTGGGTCAGCCGGTGGCAGACACGACCACTTTGGTATTAACATTTACATTCTTATGGGTCAAATAAATCTTTAAGCCAAGATTTTTTTTTTAATTGAAACATAATTGATTACACATATTTGTGGGGAACAGAGTTGACTATCAATACTTGTGTACAATGTGTGATGGTCAAATCAGGATAATTAGCATATTCATCATTGCAAAACATAATTATTGATTGCATTCACTAACAAATTTCTTGCTAATCCTCTCCCCTTACCCATTTCCCAACTCTAGTAACCACAGTTCTGTTCTCTCATTCTGAAAGCTCAACATATTATTATGATTATTATGTCTTTCTTTCTTAGCTCCCACTAATGAGTGAGAACAGACAGTATTTTTTCTTTCTTTCTCTGGCTTATTTCACTTAACATAATTTTCTACAAGCTCATCCAAAATGCTGCAAATGGCAGAATTTCATGTTTTTTTTATGGCTGAGTAGTATTCCATTCTATACATACACCACATTTTCATTATCCAGTCATCTGTCAATAGACATTTAGGTTGGTTCCATAACTTGGCTACCATCAAAAGAGCTGTGATAAATATAGAAGTGCATATATCCCTTCAACACGATGATTTGCATTCCTCTGGGTATAAACCCAGTAGTGGGATTGCTGGGTTGTATGTATGGTAGTTCTGTCTGTAGTTGTTTGAGAGCCTCTATACTGTTTTCCATAATGGCTGCACTAATTTACAGTCCCACCAGCAGAGTACAAGTGTCCCCCTTTCTTTGTATCCTTGCCAGCAATTGTTATTCTCATCTTTTTGATTATAGACAGTCTAACTGGGGTGAGATGATATCTCAATGTGGTTTTTATTTGAATTTTCTTGGTGATTAGTGATATTGAGCATTTTTTCAGCAACTTGTTGGCCAAATGTCTTGTTTTGAGAAATGTCTATTCAGCTCCTTTCACAATTTATTAATCAGATTATTCATTTTTTTACTGTGAAGTTGTTTGATTTTCTTGTATGTTCTGAATATTAATCCCTTGTCAAATGTATAGTTTGCAAATATTTTCTCTCCTTCTGTAGGCTCTCTTTTTACTTTTCTAATTGTTTCTTTTGCAGTGCAGAAGCTTTTTAGTTTGATATAATCCCATTTGTTTCTTTTTATTCTTTTGTTTTCTGTGCTTTTGGGGTCTTATTCATAAAGTTTTTGCCCAGAGCCACATCCTGAAGTGTTTCCACTATGTTTTCCTGTAAGAATTTTATATTTTTAGGTCTTATATTTAAGTTTTCAATCCATTTTAAGTTGATTTTGGAACACAGTGAGAGATACATATGGATGTCAAATTTTCTAGGCATGATTTATTGAAGAGGAAATCTTCGCCCCAATGTATATTTTTGTTGCCTTTGTCAAAGATCAGTTGGCTATTAAGTGTGTGGGTTTATTTCCGGATTCTCTATTCTGTTCCATTGGTCTGAGTGTCTGTTATTATGCCAGTACCATGCTGTTTTGGTTAATGTACCTTAGTAGTATAATTTGAAGTCCAGTAGTGTAATGCCTCTGGCTTTATTCATTTTTTTTGCTCAGTATTGTCTTAACTCTTCAGGGTCTTTCGTTGTTTTATATGAATGTTAGGGTTGCTTTTTCTATGTCTATGAAGAACATCATTGGTATTTTGATGGGTATTACATTTAATCTGTAGATTTCTTTAGGTATTATAGGCATTTTCACAATGTCAATTCGCCCAGTCCATGAACAAGGAATGTCTTTCCATCTGTTCATGCCTTTTAAAATTTCTTTCAGCAGTGATTTGTAGATCTCATTGTAGAAATATTTCACCTTTTTGGTTAAATTTATTCCTAGACTTATTATTTTTTTTTTTTTGGTAGCTATTATAAGTGGTCTTACTTTCTTGATTTCTTTTCCTGCTAGTAGGGTATTGGAATATAAAAATGCTAATTTTTTATATTGATTTTGTTCCCTGCAACTTTACTGGATTCATTTATCAGCTCTAAAATTTTTTGTTTTTCTTTATATATATATATATATATA
>NW_007765537.1:0-404 GCF_000696425.1 Galeopterus variegatus
AAACTAGGACTTTAAAGTTATTTTCTTCTGCCAGCATTATTTTAAGCTTTGCGAGTAAATGGTGCTGGGCAGAAATTGCAAGAGAAAAGGGTTTTTGCTACCTTGTTCTGGTGTGCTAACATAGGTACCTTCTTCATTGCCCAGTTTTTGCAATTTACTAGCATTTCCCTTGGCATACCCTGTTCGGTCATTTTGGAGCATAGTGCCCTAATAAGACAACAGCTTTCTCTTAGAGGACATATTTCCATCAGATTCCATAGGTATAGCACGATGGTGACTTCTCTGCCATATGGTGAGTCAGAACCAAGTCCTCCAGTGAGCTCCGTATCTCAGCCATGGATGAAGGGGGATGAGCTGTGGCTATTTTGGGGGACTCCTATCTCAACCATAGCCACATTTTTTTT
>NW_007765537.1:5880-6206 GCF_000696425.1 Galeopterus variegatus
TCAGTCATTCACAGTACAATCTGGGGGATTCTTGACTCCTCCTTCTTCAATCAGACATTCAATTGGTTATCAAATCCTGTCAAATATACTTTCTTAATGTCCCTACCTCAGTCAAAAGTATTCCACACCACCTTTTCCAATTATTTGGAATGATCACCAAGGTGTCTGGTCTGAAGTGTCCGTTATCCATTGCCTCTCAGCTTAAAATTCATCCCACATCACCCGATCTATGAACATAAAACTAGGACTTTAAAGTTATTTTCTTCTGCCAGCATTATTTTAAGCTTTGCGAGTAAATGGTGCTGGGCAGAAATTGCAAGAGAAAA
>NW_007765538.1:0-270 GCF_000696425.1 Galeopterus variegatus
TCTAGTAAGTCTCATTCTGCCTTCTTGACAGGTTGAAGAGTGAATCAACTATACCTGAAGCGAATTATATAGTACTTCTAAGTCACCTCTTCTTCTATGTATCATTTCTCCTCCTCCACAAGTCCCACTGGCTTGTTTTCTTGCAAAGCTGCCAAGAAACTATGAACAAATTTAATGTCTGAATAACTGATTGCTCTCTCAGTGACCCCTCATTAAAAATTCATGGAAAATACAGTTTTTGAGAATACTGGTGTGTGTAATCACAGTACC
>NW_007765538.1:5881-6206 GCF_000696425.1 Galeopterus variegatus
GATGATTAATAGTCCTTCTGCCTCCTTCAGGGATTAAGATACTATTTTAATATATATAATGTATACATTTTTCATACCTCTCTCTTGCTGCATTATGTTTCCATCTTATAATTTAACATTGACAACAATATCATTTCTTCTTATTTCCAAGTTTTTGACAAATATCTCATTCTGGGCTGCAAATATTGACAAGTGTATATTTCTCAATGTCCTCATACACTTAATTTTAAAATTAGAAATGTTCAGCAGATGTTTGATACTCAAGTGGTCAAATCACTAGAAAATGAGTTTATAGGTGTAGACAGTTTAAGAATATGTGTACATG
>NW_007765539.1:0-228 GCF_000696425.1 Galeopterus variegatus
CTGAGGTTCATTTTATGTGAAGAACTATAGACTCCTTCCAAGTTTTATTTCTTTATTTTCTAAAAGTTTTGTAATGAGACTTTTTTCTGGAAGAAAGACAGAGAGAGAGAATGAGAGGAGAAGAGAGAGAAAGAAAGAAAAGAAAAGGGGGAGAGAGAGAGGAAAGAAAAGGATGGATGGAAGGAAGGAAGGAAGGAAGGAAGGAAGGAAGGAAGGAAGGAAGGAAGG
>NW_007765539.1:3467-3789 GCF_000696425.1 Galeopterus variegatus
GCATAGGAATGCAATAAAGCCTATACAAATCAGACTAAGGTAATCATATCCATAATACTTTGTTATTTTTAACCTACGTTGAAATATAAAACCTTATACTCTCTTTTATGACAGATGGTTCCATGGAATGATGTGTGGCATGCAGCATACTGTTATTAACTAAAGGAAATACCAATGACACCATTTAGCCATTATAGGAAATAAGCTCATCTATTAAAGAACAATACTAACAGTGTTTTATATGTTTACTAATCTGGGGCATTGAATAAGTAGTGCAGAATATTTTCTTATATAAACACACTTTAGTTAATATATTTGAATT
>NW_007765539.1:5910-6205 GCF_000696425.1 Galeopterus variegatus
GCTTAAACATAGAACTCACATAAAATTCCCTCTTCAATTAATTTCATCGCTTTTCAAAGACGTTAAGTAGCTACGATGAAGTCTTTCCAAGACCAGGTCTGGGAAAGGGTTTAGCAGAGAACTCCTGGTCACGTTTCATCTCAGTTTTCTATACACATCCCACCATTTTCTATGTCAATCCCATTGTTATTCTCACTTGTGTTTCAAAGATTACTGGGTATTCTTTTGCAACGCGAGGACACTAGAAACATACTAGAGTTCTAAAAAGACAAAAAGCTTTTTATTTAACCCATTA
>NW_007765540.1:0-418 GCF_000696425.1 Galeopterus variegatus
AGTCTTTTGTGGTTCCATATGAATTTTAGAACCTGAAACTGTGAAACTCCTAGACAAGAACCTAGGGGAAAACTCATTTACTTTGGCCCTGACCATGGTTTTTTGGATATCATACAAAAAATTTAAGCTCCCAAACCAAAAATAAGTAAATGAGACTACACCAAACTAAAAAGCTTCTGCATAGCAAAGGAGACAATCAACAAAACGAAATAGCGTATACCATCTATCTGATAAGAAGTTAATATCTGAAATGTATAAAGAACTCGTACAACTCAATAGAAGAAAAACAAATAACCTGATTAATAAATGGACAAAAGAACCCAAACAGACATTTCTCCAAAGAAGAAATAAAACTGACAAACATGAATATGAAAAGGTGCTCAACATCACTAATTATCAGAGAAATAAAAATCAAAAC
>NW_007765540.1:5924-6205 GCF_000696425.1 Galeopterus variegatus
ATTGAACCAATGTGTTTATTTATTGAAAGAACTAAAAAAAATCAAGGCAGACATAAAGAGTCTCAAATTCACAAATTCAAGCATAAATTGATCAATTGATCAATAGATAGACATAGCATTCATTATTTATTAAAAACCTAAGAATAAAAGGAAAATGGTAATAAAAGTAACGAAATTTGAGATAACAATAATAAAATTGTATTTAAATATGCATACATATATAATATAATAGATTAATGTCTGCACATGAAGGAATAAGGATGGCATATGGAATTTTCTAG
>NW_007765541.1:0-549 GCF_000696425.1 Galeopterus variegatus
AAACTGAGTCCTTCCTTCTGGTTCTCTGAGTGACAAGCTTTGTTATTGTCTGCCTTCCTCCTGGAGAACCAAAGAAAGGGGTGAGGACAGGAGGAGCCCAGATGCTGCTTCATGCCAGCCCTCCCTTTTCAGCCAAGGACCAAGCCCCTCCAAGGAGCACACTAGCTTAGCCCTGGGCTCACAGCTCATGAACAGCTGAGTTGGGGGGTGGGGGGTGTTGTGACCTGCACCATGATGCCCAGAAGCCGGGGCTGTGGGCCCTGAGAGTGCCTCTGCCCCACCCAGGGAGTGCCCTGCCTCCCTTCTGCTCCTGGGTCCCCCTTCCCAGCTTAAGTGCACTCCAGTGCTGTTCTGGACAGCTTATTCTTACCCAGGGTGACAGCTTCTTGTCTTTGCACCCCAGGCCAACCCCTGACTTGCTTTTCACAATTCTGGGTAACTTTCTGGTTTACCATTTTTCCACACAATAATCTGTTTTTCCATCTCCGAATGGAGGTAGAACCTCTAAAAAGGTTTGAGAGCAATAAAGGGGTCTCTCAAATAAGCAAG
>NW_007765541.1:5748-6205 GCF_000696425.1 Galeopterus variegatus
GCGCTCAGCCAGTGAGCGCACCGGCCATTCCTATATAGGATCCGAACCCGCAGCGGGAGCAGCGTTGCGCTCCCAGCGCCGCACTCTCCCGAGTGCGCCACGGGGTTGGCCCTTAATACAATATTTTAAAAAATCAAAATTAATGCAAAAATCAATGATGAACACAATATCAAATTTTTAAATAAAGAGAGAATCAGTATTACTAATTTTTTCTTTGGCCACAATAGGGCTCCACACAGCACTGTTACTGATCTAGGTCATTGCCAATGACCAGCTCAATTTCACAGTCTTCTGTTGGCTTTACCTTCTTCCTTGTTCACGCTCCCTGGTCCCTCATTTGTTTTCTGGGATCACTACTCAGAATAAACTACCTTGCATAAGTTCTTGTCTCAGGCTTGGCTTTATTATTTGGGGTGAGAGTGGGGGTATGAAACCTAAGCCAAATAAGATAATGACC
>NW_007765542.1:0-377 GCF_000696425.1 Galeopterus variegatus
TTCTATTCAGATAATGTTCATGTCAGATAAACTTGGACATCTGAGAATGTGAGAATGTGACCACTGCTATGGATCTTGTAATTAAACAAAATTTTTGGTGGTGGTATTGTTTTAAATCATTGGTTCAGACTAATTACAATAATTTCTTAAAAGCTTGAGAAATTTATGAAAAGTATCAAGTGGAGAAAAAGGACTTGGTCATGGTTAGAATACACCACTAAATCTCTAGGGATGGCCATTCTTAGAAGCAGAGAAATGCTATATGTGAATCTGGAAGACTTAGAACTGAAGTTTTTCATAAACTCACCTCCACAAAAATGTTTCTGAGATGGATTTATTCACTGAGAAATTGTTGCTGGAATTTATCTGTTCAGTTC
>NW_007765542.1:5975-6205 GCF_000696425.1 Galeopterus variegatus
ATTGTTTTACAGAAATTTTGATGTACAGAAATAACGGGTGGAAAATACAGAATATTTCCATACATCCCCTCACCTGCACCCCACCTCACAGTCCCCTGTTATTAACACCTTGCATTAGGGCAGTACTTTTATTACACGCCAGGAGTCAATATTAATAAAGTATTATTACACTTATATATTTTGATATGTATTTTTGGATCCTTTCAACAACTGGACGAGATAGGTATTAC
>NW_007765543.1:0-444 GCF_000696425.1 Galeopterus variegatus
TTTTTGGATATCACACTAAAAGCTCAGGCCACAAAAGCAAAAATAGATAAATGAGACTATATCAAACTAAAAAGCTTCTGCACAGCAAAGAAAATAATCAACAAAATTAAACAGAAGCCTACAGGTTGGGAAGAAAAAATTTGCAAAGGGGTAATATCCAAAATTTATAAAGAATTCATTCAATAGTGGAAAAACAACCCAATTAAAAAATGGGCAAAAGACCTAAATAGACATTTTTCTAAAGAAGACATAAAAATAAACAACAGTTGTATAAAAAGGTTCTCAACATCATTAATCATCAGAACTGCAAATCAAAACCACTGTGAGATACCACCTCACACCTCTTGGAACGGCTCTCATTAAAAAGTCAAAAGATAACAAATGTTGGCAAGGGTGTGGAGAAAAGGGAACTCTTATACACTGTTGGTGGAAATGTAAATTGGT
>NW_007765543.1:4980-6205 GCF_000696425.1 Galeopterus variegatus
CCCAAAACTTTGAACTACCGGGGTAGTCACACCCTGAGTGCCATAGTAGAGGCAGCACCCTAACTCTTGGGGACCTCTGGCCTCCGGCACATTGGAGCAGTTCATCTCCCAGCACCACAGCTGTGCGGTGACCCACCCCCAGGAATCCAGAGGTTCTGCTGCCTAGATAGTTGTGATTTCTGGGGCGGAGCAGACGCAGAACCGCAGTCCCAGGGAATCAGAGCCTTGGCTGAGCTGTGCCACCCCGCCCTCCAGTACAGTCAAAGTGCCATGCCGCCGAGAACTGAACTGGCCTCTTGCAGTTCAAGCTGCTACTCTCCTGGTAGCAGTCATCTCCGTGCTGTTCCTCAGTCCTCCAGGGCCCAAGCCTCAGCAACATCTTGCCTTCCCTGGATCCTTGCTGCTGATGTAGATGACCTCACAGAGCCTGGGCTACTGCCTTGTCCCCCCATAGAAGGATCTAGAATCACCACTACATGGTACCTCATTCCCCAGAACCTGATCTACTGCTGTGCCCTGTTCCTAAACCCCAAGCCTTTAGAGCACCCTTTCTTCCCAAGAGCCATGCCAATGTTATACCTTGCCACCCAGATTCAGAACCACAATGACATCCCAGCCCTCTGGGCCCAAGCTTCTGGGGTGTGCCTCAGAGCAACAGAACCTGGCATAGGGAGACTGAATCCACTCATGCCTAAGAAAGTGAACCTGTGCCTCAAGTCCCAGGTGCTACAGTAGTTTCACAATACCCTGAGCCCAAGAACCAGGCTCCACAGCCACTCCAAGCACTGTGCCCTGGATCTCAGTGCAGCTGTGGGCCTGTGGGCCACATCACACCCAGCACCAAAAGAGATCCCTCAGTTGAGATGCCCCACCGTGGGGAACACAAGAACAGGATGCTCCCTACAACCTTTTCCCTGATAACCTACAATCATCTAATTTTTGACAAGGGCGCTAAGAGGATGCAATAGGGGAAGAATAGTCTTTTCAATAAGTGGTGCTGAGAAATACAAATTTCCACATGCAAAAAAACTAGATTGGACCCTTATCTTACACTATACACAAAAATTAACAAAATGGATAAAAAACCTAAGTATAAGAGCAGAAACTATAAAACTCCTATAGAGAACGTAGGGAAAAGCTCCTTGATATTCGCTTTGGCAATAATTTTTGGATATCACACTAAAAGCTCAGGCCACAAAAGCAAAAATAGATAAATGAGACTATA
>NW_007765544.1:0-240 GCF_000696425.1 Galeopterus variegatus
AATAGAGGGGAAATTTTTCAACTTGATAAAGAAGAAAAACTTCAGCTACATCATATTTAACGGTGAGAAATAAGAATCTTTCCCTCTAAGATCAAGAACACGTTCTGCACGTCTTCTCTCACTACTGGTATTCAGCATTGTATGGAAAGTCTTAACTAGTGTAATAAGATAAGAAACAACAACGAAAATGTATATGGGACAAGAAGTAAGAAACAAAACTGTTCTTGTTGGCATATGACA
>NW_007765544.1:2339-2631 GCF_000696425.1 Galeopterus variegatus
GCATCAGTGCTTAGTGTGAGTGATTCATAATTGCCAAAACTAAAAGCAACTAAGAAGCTGTCAAACTGGCGAATGGATAAACACACTGTAGTTAATATTCATGTAATGAATATTATCCAGTAATGGAAAGAAATGAGTACAAGCCACAAAAACACATGCATGTATCTTAAATGCATACTGTTAAATTGAAGAGGACAATCTGAAAAGGCTGCCTACGTATAACTCCAATAATATAACATTCTGGAAAAGACAAAAATAAAAACAGTTAAGTATATTAGTGGTTGCCAGAGAG
>NW_007765544.1:5565-6205 GCF_000696425.1 Galeopterus variegatus
CCACATGCCAACAAATGACATAACTCTGATGAAATGAGAAAATTCCTAAAAAGGGACAAACTACCCAAATGGAATCGACAAGAAATTGAAAACCTGAATAGACTTATAACAAGTAATGAGATTGAGTTAATAATAGAAAAACTTCACACAAAGAAAAGTCCAGGACCAGAGGTTTTCCCTGATTAATTCACTAAACTGCTAAAGAATAAACACAAATTCTTCACAAACTCTTCTAAAATATAGAAGATGTGGACACATGGTTTATTTTATTCTATGAGGCCAATATTACAGAGATGCTAAAATTAGAGACATCACAAGTAAACTACAGGCTAATAATATTAGCAAATCAAATATGAAAATGTATTAACATGATTGTACAACACAAACAAGTGGGCATTTTTCCAGGCATGCAAGGCAAATTCAACACTCGAAAATCAACCAGTGCAACCCACAACGTCAACTGAGGAAAAAAGAAAACAATGTGATCACATGACTTCCTGCAGAAGAAAAACAATTGGGAGAAAAAAAAAAACAACCAAAAAACAGTACTAGTCAAGATAAAAACATCAGCACTTTAGGAATAGAGGGGAAATTTTTCAACTTGATAAAGAAGAAAAACTTCAGCTACATCATATTTAAC
>NW_007765545.1:0-210 GCF_000696425.1 Galeopterus variegatus
ACCCATTTACCAATGATATAAATATTTCAGAGAAATTTTAGTTTTTGAAAGATGCATTTAATGTCAGTTTTCCATAAAAAAGGCATTAAGACAAGAAAAGCATACTGAAATAGTGATGTAAAAACTAGTGCCACATCATTGAAAATTAAAATGTTTATACATGAAAATATTTTCTTAATAACCTCTTATTTCTCGTTTATGTTTTTTTTA
>NW_007765545.1:5879-6205 GCF_000696425.1 Galeopterus variegatus
GATTAAAAACGGTGGTCGGGGTCAACCCCGTGGCTCATTCAGGAGAGTGCAGCGCTGGGAGCCCCGAGGCCGCGGGTTCGGATCCTGTATAGGGCTGGCTGGTGCGCTCGCTGGCTGAGCGAGGTGCAGGCGACACCAAGTCAAGGGTTAACGATCCCCTTACCAGTCTCAAAAGAAAAAAAAAAGAATGAACCAGGATTCTGTTGGGTAGTGTCAATGCCCTTACTAGGAACGTTGGGAATAAATTAATGTGCGTGCACGCGCAGACAAATGCACACGCACATTCACTCTCACATGCCCCAACCACCACCCCTGCTCACCCCACA
>NW_007765546.1:0-479 GCF_000696425.1 Galeopterus variegatus
CCACCTCAGAATCTGTTTACAATGTCTGTATTTAACTTTTAAAACATTTTGGGTTGCACTTCCTTGCTTCTTTGTATATCTAGTAATTTTTATTTGCGTTTTGAACATTGTAAAGAGTATGTTATAGGAACTCTGGATCTGTCATCTTTCTCTGAAAAGTGTTTTATTTTTGCCAGCAGTTAATCTTAAAATACAGCTACTAGCCTTAAATGTGGTCCTTATTGTAAGATAGGTTTTCTGGGCTTTCAGTGGAGAATCCGAAGTGTTTGCCATGGCTGTACCTCCAAATTCTGCCTCGCAAGAAGAAAATGCTGAAATCTCTGCTCTGGTCTTTTAGCTTAACTTCTGCTGCTTTCTGCTAGGTTCCTTGGAGTATTGCTTTATGCTTATACAGGTAAGGAGCCAGTCACAGATTTGGGAGGAGTTTTTGCACAAATTTTGGGACCTCTTCCTTTGGCTACCTCTTTGCTAAGATTCCA
>NW_007765546.1:5771-6205 GCF_000696425.1 Galeopterus variegatus
TCCTCTTTCTGGGTTCTAATTGCTCACATGTTAGGCTGTTTGATATTATTCCACAGGCCAACAAAGCTCTGTTCATTTATTTTTCAGTCTTTCTCTTCAGTTTCAGATTTGAAGGTTTCTATTGATCTATACTCAAGTTCACCAATTCTCTCTTCTGAGGTGTCTGATCTACTGTTAACCCTATCTAGTAAATTTTAGTGTCAGATACTGCATTTTTTTAGTTCTAAAATTTTTATTGGTTTACTTTTAGAATTGCCAACTCTCTTGAAATTCCTTACCTCTCCACCCATTAGATCTCTCTTTTACTATAGATTCTTTAATATATTGCTCTTATTTATATTAAAATCCTTGATTGCTATTTCCAACATCTGGACCACCTCAGAATCTGTTTACAATGTCTGTATTTAACTTTTAAAACATTTTGGGTTGCACTT
>NW_007765547.1:0-260 GCF_000696425.1 Galeopterus variegatus
ACATATTTTAAAATTTTATATGATGATGGGCTGGCCTGGTGGCGCACTTGGTAGAGTGCCGTGCTTGGGAGTGTGGCGACGCTCCCGCCAAGGGTTTGGATCCCATATAGAGACTGGTCCGCTCACTGGTTGAGCATGGTGTGGGCGCGACACTGAGGGTTGCGATCCCATTACCGGTCATGAAAAAAGACAAAATGGAAAAAAAAAAATTTATATGATGGAAAATTTTAAACATATACAAAGTAAACAGAATATTATAA
>NW_007765547.1:5826-6205 GCF_000696425.1 Galeopterus variegatus
GCTCTTCTAAAAATTGAGTACATCCAAAATAAATGTTCAGAATTTTCACTTGCAGTTGAAAAATGTAGGACCTAGGTATTTAAACAGAAATCTTTTAACATGTTCGTTGCTTTAGTCTATTTTAAACATATATGTTAGTATGTTTTTTTGTTAGCAAACCCCCAACATTTTGATACATCTTTTTCTTAACGTTTCTAATTTTACTCTTGACAATCAAGAATAAAAAAAAGATTCATTGCTTATTTTCTTGCATTATTTACCTATTGATGGATTTTAAAGGCCAACAGCTATGCTTATATTTCTTCACTTCTTCACTATACCTTTAACATTTCAAAGTATAAATACATATTTTAAAATTTTATATGATGATGGGCTGGCC
>NW_007765548.1:0-498 GCF_000696425.1 Galeopterus variegatus
ACAGTTTTTTTTTTTTTTTTTTTTCCATTTTTGTCTTTTTTCGTGTCCGGCAACAGATCGCAACCCTAAGTGTTGCGCCCGTACCGGACCGGAACCGGCAACGGGATCGCAACCCTCGGTGTTGCACCCACACCTTGCTCAGCCAGTGAGCGGGAATTGGTCTGTATGTGGGATCTGAACCCTCGGCGGGAGCGCCACCGCGCTCCCAAGCGGCGCACTGTAGCAGTGCACCACTGGGCTGGCCCTCAGTACAGTTTTTGAATTATTTACTTAGTAATTGTTCACAAGCTTATCATACCTTTTAACTTACTAGAAAAAGTTTTATATTTAATTAACACCATTGTAGGTATAGAAATATTACTACTATATAGCTCTATCCAATTTTTCTCATTATTGTGGTATTATAGTTATATATATTATATCTGTAAATGTTACAAACCCAGCAATACATTGTTTTAATTGTTACTTCATATAATTTTGGTTCTTTAAAATCTAAAA
>NW_007765548.1:5976-6205 GCF_000696425.1 Galeopterus variegatus
ATAGACACTAATACCACAATAGCAGGGGACCTGAACACCCCACTCTCAATATTGGACAGATAATCTAAACAAATAATCAGAAGAGAAACACAAGATCTAAACAGCACTTTAGAACAATAGGACTTCACAGATATCTACAGAACATTCCATTCAACAACCTCAGAATATTCATTCTTCTCATCAGCATATGGAACATTCTCCAGGATAGATCACATGTTAGGTCACAAAT
>NW_007765549.1:0-216 GCF_000696425.1 Galeopterus variegatus
GGCTCCTGACTCAGCATCGCAGGTGAGGGTTCCTGACTCAGCATCGCAGGTGAGGGCTCCTAACTCAGCATCGCAGGTGAAGGTTTCTATCTCCTCAGTGTCATAGATGAGGGATCCTGGCTCAGCATCGCAGGTGAGGGCTCCTGACCAGCATTGCAGGTGAGAGCTCCTGGCTCTTCAGTGTCACAGGTGAGGGCTCCTGACTCAGCATCACTG
>NW_007765549.1:5849-6205 GCF_000696425.1 Galeopterus variegatus
ATCGCAGGTGAGGGCTCCTGACTCAGCATCACAGGTCAGGGCTCCTGACTCAGCATCACAGGTCAGGGCTCCTGACTCAGCATCGCAGGTGAAGGTTTCTATCTCCTCAGTGTCATAGATGAGGGCTCCTGGCTCAGCATCGCAGGGGAGAGCTTCTGGCTCCTCAGCGTCACAGGTGAGGGCTCTTTGCTCCTCAGCGTCACAGGTGAGGGCTCCTGACTCAGCGTCGTAGGTGAGGCACAGGTGAGGGCTCCTGACTCAGCGTCACAGGTGAGGGCTCCTGACTCAGCGTCGCAGGTGAGGGCTCCTGACTCAGCGTCGCAGGTGAGGGCTCCTGACTCAGCATCGCAGGTGAG
>NW_007765550.1:0-267 GCF_000696425.1 Galeopterus variegatus
CCTTACTCTTTAATCTTTGTAAAAACAAAATGTTTAAAAAAAAATTCACTGACTCACCAGGCTCAACGGATCCTTTGATAGTTCCAATTACATTGTAAATCCTTGTAATTTTATTGGTATTATGAACATGCATTCTAACCTTCCTGGAATTTCAAAAAGAATAAATTACTTCATATAAGGCATTATGTCTATAGTCTTCCTCCAAAGTTTTATTATGAAAAATCTCAAAACTAAAGAAAACTGTACAATAGAGCAATGAATTCTCAT
>NW_007765550.1:5789-6205 GCF_000696425.1 Galeopterus variegatus
TACAGAAAAAGAAACTGAGTCAGAGAAAGATTAAGTAACTGGTCCAAGGTCACATATCTAGGTAAGCATTATATATTTACACTACAGGTCGAGTATAAATATTTAATGAATATCTAAGGAAATCCATCTACTTGAAAAATCTCAAATTAGTACTCACTTCATCTTTGGACATAGTTTGGCATTTGAGAATTTCATTTGTAGCAAACAGAGCAATGTTTTATTATTATTTCTTAGTCACTGATTACTCTTCTCTTATGGAGTAAGATGGAGTGTTCTATTATTCCTATTTCTGGAGTTATTTTGATATGAGACTGAATGAGGTTGAGCATAATTAGATTTTATTGGTTTTAAATCCAGAAAATGAACACATTAGTACAAAATATTTTAATCTCATATTCAACTAGAAAACTATACCA
>NW_007765551.1:0-252 GCF_000696425.1 Galeopterus variegatus
TTTTTAATTGTATAACATTACTAAACTGTTATGTTCACCTTAAGTTTATAATTATTGGATTCTGAGGAAAAAAAGAAAGTTATTTTTTTCATTGACTTTTCTTGTTTTACTGTAATAAATGCACTATGAGACAATTAATTGCCTCGTATTGCTGAAGAATAAGCTTTAAATTAACATTTGTGGGATACAAATTCCTTCTTCTTTTTTTTTTTTTTTGTGACCGGTAAGGGGATCGGAACCCTTGGCTTGGTG
>NW_007765551.1:5877-6205 GCF_000696425.1 Galeopterus variegatus
ATAAAATAGGTTCCACACAGAGAGTGCAGCATAGCTCCAGAGACTGAGCAGGGCCCACACCAAGTCTAACACAAAAGCAAGAAAAACAGACTTAAAATTAAGCAGAAAGTTCAGGCTGGCTCAAGAGAATGAGCAGAAGCCTGCTGAAAGTAAGTTTGATGCAAAGTAAAGTATACACACCTCAACCAGGGAAATGTGGGTTGCCTCCAGGAAGGTGAGAAACAACACTGTCTTCAGCTGGGATTCGTATTTTACAGTTTCTCTATCTAGCTATCTTATTCCATGAAGCAGGTGGTTCCCAGTTATATGCACCAGAATGTTCCATGGT
>NW_007765552.1:0-275 GCF_000696425.1 Galeopterus variegatus
GTAACCACCATTTTACTCTCTACTTCTATGAGTTCAACTTTTCTAGATTCCACATATGAGTAATACCATGTGGTATTTGTCCTCCTGTGCCTGGCTTATTTAATTTAACATAATGTCCTCCAGGTTTATCCATATTGTCCTTTTTAAAGGCTGAAAAATATTCCATTGTATATGTGTGAGTGTAAATATGTGTGTGTGTGTGTGTGTGTATGTATAATGCATGCATTATATATTACATTTTATTTATCCATTCTTCCATTAATAAACACCTAAGT
>NW_007765552.1:5770-6205 GCF_000696425.1 Galeopterus variegatus
GTGAGGGAAAGTGGTAGACTAGTGGGTACAAAACTATGCTATCTACCCTAAGTGAATCATTTTGCAGTATATGCATGTACTGCAGAAACATACTCTACTGTACCCCACAATACAAGTAAATGTTAACATATTTTGAATTGGCAGAATTGGCATTATATGTTTTTTTTTTTTTTTTACTAAAAAGTTATGTTCTATTTTATTCAAATAGAATATACATGGATAGTAAAATCTATATTAAATACGACAGCTTCCCCCCCCACACACCCTATTTTCTATTTTAGATCTTTTAAAATGAAGGAATTGGTCATAGTTAGGCATTAATGGAAGTATTTGGAATCCTAAGAACAAAAATAAATGCTAGCCAACAGAGTATGTAGGAGTTTGCACACTGACATCATACTGAATTCACTTCAGTCTTCTTGTTGATCTAGCACT
>NW_007765553.1:0-335 GCF_000696425.1 Galeopterus variegatus
ATGTGATCTCATGTATATGTGGAATTCAAAAAACTTGAACTCACAGAAATAGAGAGTAGAATGGTGGTTACCAGGGGACCGGGGGAGTAGGGGGCTGCGTTGGAGAGTTGCTCATCAAAGGTTGCAAAAATTTTTAGTTAAACAAGAGGAAGAAGTTCAAGAGCTGTATTGTATAGTTAATAATAAAGATAACCAAAGAGCATTTAGTGCTTATTATATTTTCACAATCTTACTAATTAGGTTCTATTACTGTCTACATAGAAATAAGTAGGAATCGGGCCGGCCTGGTGGCGCACTGCTACAGTGCGCCGCTTGGGAGTGCGGTGGCGCTCCCG
>NW_007765553.1:5905-6205 GCF_000696425.1 Galeopterus variegatus
TTTGTTTTGTTTTTATTGACACATGCCAATATAATTCTTTTTTTGAACTGCTATTTTAATGAATTATTCTAAATTCACAAAAAATGTATATATTTATCCTGTACATCATATTATAAATACATATACAGTATAGAATGGCTAAATTGAGCTAATATGTATTAACTCTCATATTTATCATATTTTTGTAGTGAGAACACTAAAATCTCTCTTAGCAATTTTCAAGAATAAAGACTAATACCATGTGATCTCATGTATATGTGGAATTCAAAAAACTTGAACTCACAGAAATAGAGAGTAGAA
>NW_007765554.1:0-236 GCF_000696425.1 Galeopterus variegatus
TTCTCTAAATTTAAAGCAGCCATTTATTGATGGCAACATTGTGACAACACACCCAGGAAGGTTCCCTTGCTCGATCCTGAAGCTGTAATGTATCTATAACCAGACAATATTATTTTCACAGTTATATTAAAGATGGTTTATTCATTTACACAAAAAACAGTGTTACATGTGAGGTACTGAACTACTCCTAGCTCAGGATGCACCATGACCAAGATCTTGCCCTTATTAGTGTTATA
>NW_007765554.1:5830-6205 GCF_000696425.1 Galeopterus variegatus
AGCCATTTGTAAATCTTCTTTGGAGAAATGTCTATTCAGATCTTTTGCCCATTTTTAATGGGGTATTTGTCTTTTTATTATTGAGTTGTAAGTGTTCTTTATCAATTCTGGATACAACTCCATTATCAGATATATGATTTACAAGTATTTTCTCCTATTCTATGTTCTTCATCTAATCTTAGTGCAGCTACTTGAACTAGATAAATAGATTCTATGTTATTATCACCATTTTGTAGATAGAATGGGCATGTCATATGATTAAACAGGCTTGGCAACTGGCAGACTCAAAAGAAAATTTACAGCTGTGCTCCTGTTTCTCTAAATTTAAAGCAGCCATTTATTGATGGCAACATTGTGACAACACACCCAGGAAGG
>NW_007765555.1:0-260 GCF_000696425.1 Galeopterus variegatus
TGGCTCCAAATCTTGTACCACTTGCTAGAGAGGTGAATGCTTGGCATTTGTACTATACCAAATCAGCCATGTCGCAATTATTCTGGGTAGGGAAGCCCCAGCTCAGCACAGAGAATCAAAGAACACCAACTCCTGAGGCTTCCTTGAAACCACCTGCACCTTTCTGGGGAATGGGGGAGCACACACGCTGAGAAGGCCCTGGGCGAAATGATTGGCATTTCCCCTCCACTTCTCACTACCAACCCCTCCCCCAGAAGGGA
>NW_007765555.1:5440-6205 GCF_000696425.1 Galeopterus variegatus
TTCCAATTCCCTCTCTGCAAACGAGAGCCCGCTCCTGGCATTTTGCATTTCCCCCTCATTCAGCCAAGGACCCCTGCCAGTGACATCAGTCTGTCCCTTATTAACCTTTACTAGCCATGGCAATTAGCATCCATCATCACTTCCAACCACAGAAGAGGAGGAGATGGGTATCGCACCATTTTACAGATGAGGAAATTGAGGCCCATGAAGAAGGAAAGGGACTGCCTGAATTACAAGATTCAAACCCGGGCTTGCCTGACTCCAGAGTCCAGCAGAGACTGCCTGGAGCTGCCCGCATCTAACCCAGCTCCTCACGGATCCAAGAGAATCAGTGCCAGAATGGGGCTATTTCTCAATTCTTATCACCATCACAGCCCCAATAAATGGGCCACTGAGCGCTGCAGTGCCAAGAGCCAGATCTGGGATCAGACTTGGCTGAGTTTGGAGCCTGGCCTTGATACGAGCTAGCTGTGTGACCTTCAGCAAGTCCATTAACCTCTCTTGACTTTGTTTTCCCACTTGCAGAATGGAGGGAATAAGAGCAGACACAGATGGAGCTGAGTGCTTCCCATGTATTCCTTCCTTGAACCTATGCTACAGCCTTAGGATCTGATTACTGTTTATCCCATTTTGCGGAGGAGGAGGCTGAGGCACAGAGAGGTGAAGCAACTTGCCTAATTTCATCTAAATACTAATGAGTCTTTTGGCTCCAAATCTTGTACCACTTGCTAGAGAGGTGAATGCTTGGCATTTGTACTATACCAA
>NW_007765556.1:0-382 GCF_000696425.1 Galeopterus variegatus
TTCTTAGATGTTTTCAGAATAAAGGTTGGATTTGAAATGTAGAGAGAGAGGGTAAAACACTTAAGTCCTTGATGAATATGGGTAAGGTATGAGGATATCAGTAGAAAACCATGTGGGCAAAGGAGAGGGTTTTACCTAAAATGTACAGGAATCAGCCTAGAAATGTAAAATGGCACCTAGGAGAATGCTTCCTTCCCCTCTTAATCTTATGGTCCCTAGAGCACTATTTCCGAGTGTTGATGACTGCAATCTTCAGTAAAGAATTAACCTTACATCACTACAAGTAACATGCACATCGCTATAAAGAACACACACATACATGCAGGTCCACACACATTCATGTGTGCATGCATATATGTACACATATATAAACAGTATAAAT
>NW_007765556.1:5784-6205 GCF_000696425.1 Galeopterus variegatus
CAAAACAAAGTACTCACAACCAGAGACAAAGTTTGATATTAACTAGTAAAGGTCTCATTTCGCCAAAGAACACCCATAACACTAGAAGGACTGGCAGTCCCCTGAGCTACCAAGCCAGAAGGGAGGGAGGGCCAGGGGCCTCAGCCATGGCCCCCGAAACCCACAACCAGTCCCAAGGGTGGGGTCCTCAGGCCTCATCTACACTCCCCCAACATTCACAACCACCGCAGTGATGAACACCAAGCCACTGCAGGAAGCTTCCAACTTCCAGGCTGGGGCAGTTGGAAGCCGAGGGCCTCGGCCATGCCCCCTCAACACTCATAATTAGCCCAGTGATGATCACTGAGCCACCATAGGTGATGCCCCAGGATCTCCCAAGCCCGGGTGGTGGGGGGCCAAGAGCCTTGGCCACAAACCCCAA
>NW_007765557.1:0-660 GCF_000696425.1 Galeopterus variegatus
GAATAAATACTGGGTTGGTCACTTCAAGATTACGTTCCTCATAGGGATGTAAGTGAAATCTTGTTGGCTTATTGGAATTTGGCTATCATCTCTTTCCTGACTTCTTGGAAGGTCAGACCTTGGAAGTAAACCACTTAGGTTTTGGTTTGGGGATGTGGAACTTTAGCATGGGTGACAACATTTTGGGCCTGCTGTCTTGTCTTTAACAAGGTGCTAGGTTGGCAAATGACTATGATGAGTGTTCTCTCACTTTAAGAAAGCTTTTCAAGGTCAGAAGTGTAGCCTTTGTACCCCCAGTGCCTAGCATAGTGATGGGCACATAGTAGATGCTCAATAAAGGTTTGCCAACACAACCAGGCAAGCAACAGGTACAGCTGCCCCCTGCCTCCCCGGGGTCCTGAGAGAGGGGCTGTAGGCCTCAAGCCCTGTCCCTGCCCACAACCAGGGAAGCAGCAGAGACAGCCATCCCCCCAGGGTCCTGAGACAGGAGCCAAGGGCCAGCCCCGGCCCACTACTCCTCCCCAAAGCAACATCTTAGAATGTGCTTATTAGCCACATGTGTTTCTTTGGGATGTATGACTTACCTGCTCATGTCCTTCACCAAATTTCTGCTTAGATTTTTCTAACTCATTTTTAAGAGTTCTTTTTGCATTAAGGATG
>NW_007765557.1:5798-6205 GCF_000696425.1 Galeopterus variegatus
TATAATGGTTTTCAGCCATCAGTGCTTAATGAGGGCTATATGTGGGTCTATTGATGAAGACAAACTAAAGGGGGAGGAGATTGTTAAAGAACAAAAGGTCAAAAAAACGAACTCCAAAGATTTGATTGGCTTTTTTATTTTATTTATTTATTTATTTTTTGCAGCTGGCCCATACACGATCTGAAGGCTTGACCTTGCTGTTATAACACCGCAGTCTTGATTGGTTTTTATCAGCAATTCATGAACCAGGGAGCATCCAATCCACAAAATCAAAAGGAGCTCTGATGAGCTAGACAGAGTGGATGAGTTTTATGGGCTGACAGAAGCAGAGGGAAGCAGGAACAACGAATAAATACTGGGTTGGTCACTTCAAGATTACGTTCCTCATAGGGATGTAAGTGAAATCT
>NW_007765558.1:0-4755 GCF_000696425.1 Galeopterus variegatus
ATTGTATTATATATTTTAATATTTTATATTTCCCATTCATTCCTCCCAATTTCTCTAAGAAAGATTTTGCAAAGATAAGGATTGGATCATTTTACTAATCTTGCAAAGCCTTTCCATTGTTTTCCAATGCCCATAGAATTATAAGAACTATATTTATAATTAAAATTAGAATTAGAATTATAAGTCCAAATTATAAGACTTACAACACTTAAGATCCTCCAAGTCTTGCCCCGAGGTGCCTTGTAGCCCTACCTCCTATTACACCTGATTTCATATCCTGTTCCTAGAGGAAGAAAAAAAAGTCTCTATACAATGCTCCCTGACATTGACCATTTTCTTTTCTTTCCCATGATTATTCTCAACACCTTGCAATGTTCCTATCCAACACAGAAGCCACCTCTGCCCTGAAGCATTCCTTAATCCTTGATTGGAATTGAATGGACTCTTCCTGTGCACTTTCACTTAGGGTTCCTTCCATTTTAGGATTCTCTTAGGGTTTTCTTACTTAGTTACTTATTTTATTTTGCTGATTTTTATAACAAATCCTAAACTTTAAGTCAGGAGATGCAAACTGGAGTTGGACGATTTTCATCTTTGTTTGACTGGCCCAAAGTTTAAAATATAATAATATGTATTTGTGTCTCATATGGGTATGTGCAGTCCAGTTCTCAGTGGTTGAAATGCTCTCAGTTGTTTCACGTATTTACGCTTTACCTCTCTTGACTCGGATGATAAAGTCATCATAGGGGTGATGAGAGTTTACCGATAAGGCATTGGTTATTAAAAGGAGTGAAATATCATCATAAATAAGTAAATAACATAACAAACATAACATAACACCAGAAATGCAAATTCCTTCAATGCAGGAATGTGCTTCCTTTTTTGAAAATTTCACATTTTCTCATAGATGATAAATGCTAATGCACATTTGTTGAATGAGGAAGTAAAATCTCAAGTCAGCTGGGACGGTCTTTTTAAACTGAAGTGTAACAAGGTTATTTCCAGTACCTTTGTAAATCAAAACGTGTAACTGCTTACTCTGGTGAGAATGACCTTGTAAATAAGAGGGTGAAATAGAAAGGGAGTGAATGCATTTCTAGTCCTTTCTAATTAATCAAATTTGTGGTGTAAACTAGAAGAGAGATATCTTGACATATGAGTCAGGAAATTAGGTTTTATTTTCCATCCTGTATTTTCCTTCAATGAGTCATTTACCTTTATGAGATATAGTTTTTTATCCCTCAGTTATAATCTAGTTAGAATTATGCAAGGAATGATAAGATAGTATATAGTGAGTTATATAACATGTGTTGTATGATTGCAAAGTCAGCTTATATATTAGGTAGAGTAGCAAGTCGTGGCATTTAAATTACTTTATATGTTTATCTCTCTTTTTCTCTTCTGTCTCTCTTATGTAACATCCCAAGCTTGAAGAGTTGACTCTGTGTAAGTAAAACATACAATGTGCACATCTGCAAAACTAGTATACATAAAAATGCTTTGAAAATCATAATACACTATACAAATGTAATGCATTCATAATTTTAACCTAAATAAATTACACGAAAAACAGCCAAGAAAGAGGATCACTGATGATACATACTGGGAATATTTTAACTCATTTTGCTAGTTTCCTCGAAAATATGAGAAATGGAGAAAACTCTCCCTCACATATTTCTTTAACAAAGTGAATACACAGATGATAATGATGTCCTGCCTAGACAGTCAGGTAGTAAATATCTAGAAGAGGAGAGAGGAGAGGAATAGTTGCTATACTTTCATAACTTCTCAAGTTCATCTTACCTTTATAAAGCCAAAAATGAAAAATCATCATTTTCTAAGGTGAAACCTAACATTAACCTGACTGAAAAATATAATCATGCCTCTGTGTAAAGTAAATGTGGCATAATTTACATGGTTGATTTTAGGTATTTTCCTACCTGTTCAATGGTACCTGTATACATTTTATGCACATAGGTGCATGCATGTTTTATGTACGTAGATAACTAATCCTTTACATGTAGGCAAAATGATAATAGTCATCACATTTTCTATGTAGAAGTGTTGTAAAGAATGACTTAAAAATGAATAGACTAATTTTGAAATATGTTGCTTAAAAAGTCAAGATGTAGGTACCGCACTGTCCAATGCAAAATATTTCATTTTTAGGCACACACTAGTTTTTTAACTAATACATTGATAATTTTTAGTGTTTTACTATATTTTTGTTTTCCATTACTGGGAGTAATTTGTATTTACCTCATTTGTAACATTTGCATCCCTATTTTTAACTATGATGGAAAATGAAATATTCTTGCAATTAAAGAATTCCAAAAAGCATTGCTGTAATTGGCCCTTTATTTAAAAACAGGCAATGTGAATAAAATACTATTTTAAAATACTATACTTGTTTGTTTATTTAATTGAAAATAATAATTGTATGTACTTATGGGGTACAATGTG
Source organism: Galeopterus variegatus (assembly GCF_000696425.1). Classification (NCBI taxonomy): domain Eukaryota; kingdom Metazoa; phylum Chordata; class Mammalia; order Dermoptera; family Cynocephalidae; genus Galeopterus; species Galeopterus variegatus. The sequence goes on from NW_007765558.1 coordinate 2,464, forward strand.
ATGTTTTGATATATGTATATACTGCAGAATGATAAATCAAGCTTATTAGCATATCCATCACCTAAAAGCCTGGAGCACTTATAATGGCATGTCTTTGTAGGCCTCAGGCTTGGATTTGAGAAAATCTAGGAAAAGAGGATGTAAGTCAAACATACAAGAAAACAAGGACACAAGATGGTAACGCCATCTTCATAAAATGATGCAAAACCTATGTTTTGCAATACCTGTTGAAAAGTCAGTCCATGACAATTTATGTTTTTAGCCTTAATCCTAAGAGAATGTACTGTTCTCAAGCAATAGATTATTTTATATCATCAAAGACATTAGTTGCTTAATGGTCCTTTGGTTATTCTGAAATCATCCTTTTATTACATAAACATAGAGAGTATATTTCTTCTTATGAACTATAGTGAATTGAATGATGTCCCCCAATAACTCATTGAAGCTTGAATTGTGTCCCCCTAGTTTTATGTGTTAGAAACTTAGCCCCCACAGTGAATGTTAAAGAGGGTGGGAAAGCCTAGTATAGTAATTGAAAGGAGGGGCTTTAAAGAGGTGATTAGACTACAGGACCACGCCATAGTGAATGGATTAAAAATGGTGGTCATTAAAAGGGGTTTGGAGGGCTTTAAAAGGGGAACACGAAGAGTCTGTCTGTCTCTCTGTTTTTTCTGCTTCCACCATCTTGCAATGTGAGACCCCTAGGTCACTGTCATCACCACCAGATGGACTTTGGACTGCCCAGCCTCTGAAACTGTAAGCAATACATTTTGTTTTCTTTATAAATCACCCAGTTCCAGATATTTTGTTATAAGCAACAGAAATGGACTAATACAGAAAATTGGTACCAGAGAAGTGGGGTGTTGTTTATAACAGATACTTGAAAATGTGGAAGTGGCTTTGGAACTGGGTAATGGGCAAAGGCTGGAATAATTGGAAGGGATAGGCTAGAAAAAGTCTAGATGCTGGCAAAAGCTTAGAAGACAAGAAAACCAGGGAAAGTTTGGAATGTTTTAGAGACTGGTTAATTGGTGGTGAGCAGAATGCTGATAGAAATATGGACAGTAAAGGGCATTCTGAGAAGGTCTCAGATGTAAGTGAGAAGGGACTTTCTGGAAACTGGCACAAAGCTCACCCTTGCTGTGAACTGGCAAGCAACTTGGCTGCATTTGTCCATGTCCTACGACTTTGTGGAAGCTGGCACTTAAGAGTTGCGAACCAGAGTACTTGGCAGAAGAAATTTCTAAGCAGCAAAACATGCAGGAAGCTGCATGGCTACTTGTAACAGCCTACACTGAGTCGTGGCAGCAAAGGCATGACATAAAGCCAGAATTTAAAAGGGAAGCAGAGCATAAAGATTTAAAAAACTTGCAGCCTAGCCAGGTGGTAGAGAAGCAGAGAACATTTTCAGAAGAAAAATCCAATGGTGCTAAAAGGATTAGTACAAAGGAAAGGGATTATCAGGAGAAGGAAGGATAAATGTCATCTAAGGACTTTACTTCCTCGTCTGGGAAAGGGATTAATGTGTTTTTGGTTGTATGCAGGGTAGTTGTATCATGCTAGGTGAAACTATTATGTTATTGTACGATTTGAAGATTAGAATGATTTAAGGAGCTAGTATGGACACCAAGTTGAAAAAGGGTGGACTTGTGATGGGTAATTCTAGGTGTCAACTTGATTAGATCAAGGAATGCTGAGAAACCTAGCAAAGCTATCTTTTTAGGTGTGCCCATGAGGGTGTTTCGAGCAGAGATTAACATGAAAGGCTGAGTGGATTGGGTGGGAGGGANTTTGTCCAGTACTTAAGTGTATATGGAGTAAGTTTAAGCCTATTGGGACTGTTCTTGCCAAGTATGCTAAAAGAGACTGCAGTGTTAAAAAATGACCACCTTATACCAAGGTATAATATTCTAATGACAAGTATATAACTTTAGTTACGCTCATGATACTTATCTAAACAGTGCAATAAGCTAGAAGTCAAATGGGCTAATGTTTCGAATATAAAAATAATTAGATCATCCATGAGACAGTGTGAAAGCCACCTTTGAAGATGGCATCTGATGATTCTCACCTCTTGATATTCATGTTCCTGTGTTGTCCCTTCCTACACTGACTAGGGTTGCCCTGTGTGGCCAGTAAGATAGTGTAGGAATGACAGAGCATGACTTCTGAGACAAGGTCATAAAGTATACGACAGCTTTGGGCCGGCCCGGTGGCGCACTGGATAAGTACGCCGCTTGGGAAGCGTGGCAGCGCTCCCGCCGAGGGTTCGGATCCCACATACAGACCGGT
>NW_007765558.1:5968-6205 GCF_000696425.1 Galeopterus variegatus
CCCATGAGGGTGTTTCGAGCAGAGATTAACATGAAAGGCTGAGTGGATTGGGTGGGAGGGAGCCACCCTCAGTGTGGGCAGGAACCATCCATCACTGGGGGCCTAGACAGAAGAAAAGACAGAGAAAAAGGTGAAGCTCTCTCTATCTGCTGGAGCTGGGACACACTCTTCTCTCTTGTCCATGGACATCAGAGCTCAAGACTCTTCAGCTTTTGGGTTCCAGGACTTACACCAAGG
>NW_007765559.1:0-324 GCF_000696425.1 Galeopterus variegatus
GGAGGGTCAGAAGGGAAATCTCCACGCGGTGTGCGGGCTGGAGGGGAAGGAGGTGCAGTCCCTGGGGTCTCCAGTCTCTTCTTTCTACTGTTAAAAATTAAACTGTGACTTCCTTAAAATGTTAAAGAGTTTATTTAAGCTAACAGTGATTTATGAATGGGAAGCACACAGCCCTGGTATGTGGTTTGGGGTTCACCTGACGGTCTTGAAAGAAAAGCGTTTGTAAGGTGTGTGTGGAGGCAAAACAGCAAATAATTGATTGGGTGCAGTGGTGGTGTCTCCTTATTTGCCCCATTTGGGTGGAAATTTCCTGGTTGTGTAATT
>NW_007765559.1:5857-6205 GCF_000696425.1 Galeopterus variegatus
AGATATTTTATTGCAAGTGTATAGAAGTACAGTTGTTTTTGTTTGTTAATTTTGTACCTCCAACTTTGGTGAACACATTTTCATCTTGGTTGTTATAAAACAACCAGGTTATGAAAATTATGAACAATGCTGCTGTCAACATCCCTGTGCAGGCTTTTTTGTGGACCTACATTTTTAACTCATTTAGGCAAACCCACCCTTGGGAATTGGTTTGGGGTCCAGGACATACCTCTCTGCCCTTGGGATGGGAATGAGAACAGTTCACTCTGTGCAAATTGAGTGGATAGGGGTCTATGATGAGGTTTGTGTAAAACCTGTGTGTGTGTTGGAGCCCAGTGATTTATCAAG
>NW_007765560.1:0-402 GCF_000696425.1 Galeopterus variegatus
ACAACAATCCTGGCAACTTAAAGGTGGTAGGTCGTTCAGGAAACAATTCAGGAAAATGGGAGAGAAACAGGGGAACCTGGCTTTTTGTCATTTCATTTCAGTTTATTTTCCTTTGTCTGACTTTCTAAGGAGTCAAGGCTCTAAGAACATTAAAAACTTTTTGAGATCGATGTCTGTCTATAGAAGGAACAGGAAGGCTTGTGTCCAGAAGGCTTGAATCCCTGGAACAGTGGGCAGAATATGGGCATCCTCCTGAGCATCACCCACAGAATGTCCAAGAACACATCGCGGCTGCACACGCCGCCTGCTGCAGCTTGCTCCCTGGCGTTCTTTGATGCAGGGTGCTTATATAAGAAAAGAAACTGGGTCGCTATGAATGAGCGGTGCAGCTGGTGCAGCAGG
>NW_007765560.1:5767-6205 GCF_000696425.1 Galeopterus variegatus
ATGTGCCCCAAACCCCACTCCCTTCCCTGCATCCAGGGAACTGGAGCCCCCCTCCAGCACCCGCACAGACTTTAGGTGGCTGGAAAGAGTGACCTCTCTGAGCCCTAAAGCTATTCTGCCTGAGCCTGTGTCCTGGCTCTGATGCACACTAGGTAAGTGTGCAGAAGGCCTAATCTCTCTGTGCCTCCATTCTCTTATCTGTGAAATGCAGATAGCCACAGCACCTACTCCAGAGGGTTGTGGGGTGAGTTTATACATGTGGACAACACACAGAGGGTGGCACAGACAGTGAGTGCTCTGTCCGCATTAGTGAATATTGTTCCTGTACTTCGGTGGCTTAAGGAGTCGCCACAAAGAACATAACATACCTAATACCCACAACAATCCTGGCAACTTAAAGGTGGTAGGTCGTTCAGGAAACAATTCAGGAAAATGGGA
>NW_007765561.1:0-483 GCF_000696425.1 Galeopterus variegatus
GACAGAATGTTGACTCTCATACTGTTTTTTCTTCTTCTTTATAAGCCCTGATGTCAGGGCCAGTCCCTGGAGCTGTGTTCTGCAGGATCCACCCAAACCCTGTCCAAGAAGGCAGCTGAGGACTTTGTACAGTTGACAGAGTCAGTGGAGGCCAGCAATACAAAGGCAAATAAATACATAAACAAGATAATTACATACTATCATAAATGGGATGATGCAGTAAAAAGGCTCTCGCCAAATGCCAGAGCCATGCTCTTGCACTTCTCAGCCTCAAGAACCATTAGCCAAATAAATCTCTGTTCATTATAAATTACCCAGTCTCAGGTATTGTTATGGCAGCAAAAAATGGACTAAGACAAAAAAATTGTACTAAAAGGTGGGCCTGTTGCTATAACGAATACCTGAAAATGTGAAAGTGGCTTTGGAACTGGGTAATGGGCAGAAGCTGAAAGAATTTGAGGAGCAGGCTAGAAATAACCTAGA
>NW_007765561.1:5515-6205 GCF_000696425.1 Galeopterus variegatus
CACTTTTCTCAGCTTCAAGGCAGGCAAGGCAAGAATATTCAATGCATTTTCCAGGTGCTAATTTCTTGAGAAAGTCATTGGGTGGATTGTAATATGAGTAACATTATGCAACATGATAAAAACATCATTAATTGCTGTTTGTGTAAGATCCCACAGTGTTCTTCAAACTAGTATTTTTTACATCAATCCTCAATAAAAGATCTTTTTGGGAACTCAGTGAACATAGCTAATGTGATTTGAAATGGATTTCCTAAAGTGAATAGGATTGGTGATTGAGTGTAATTTTTGTTATTGATCTGTTTTATTTACATCACAGCACTTGTGATAGTATGTAATTATCTTGTTTATGTATTTATTTGCCTTTGTATTGCTGGCCTCCCCTGCTAGAGTGATAGCAAGGATCTGTCTGCCTTGTTCATCTGCATGTCTTCAGAATTTAGCATAGACTCTGTCATGATAGGGGCTCAAAAGTATTTGTTGAGTAAATTCATGAAAGAATAAATCCCTCAAAGGCAAAGAGTCCTGCCCAAAGACATGCACTTGGGATTCTCAAAATAAAAATTATGACTATGGAAAGTCTTTGTTTCTTAAGGAGTTACTAGCAGAGCAATCTTGAACAGAGTTGAAGCGACAGAATGTTGACTCTCATACTGTTTTTTCTTCTTCTTTATAAGCCCTGATGTCAGGGCC
>NW_007765562.1:0-337 GCF_000696425.1 Galeopterus variegatus
CAGTTTGACTACAATGTGTAATGGAGAGGACCATTTTGAGTTGAATCTATTTGGATACCTTTGAAATTCCTGGATTTAGATTTTTGTATCTTTCCAAGACTAGGGAAATTTTCAGCTATTATTTCCTTAAGTATGTCTTCAATACCTTTTTTGTTTTCTTCTCCTTCTGGAATACCCATAAATTGAGTATTTGTTTGTTTATTTGTTTGTATAATAGTATTGCATAAATCTTGCATGTTTTGTTCATTCTTTAAATTTTTTTTCTTTTTCTTTTTTTTTTTTTTTTGTCTTCTTGGGTTATGTCATAACAACTGTCTTCAAGATAAGAAGTTCCTTA
>NW_007765562.1:5318-6204 GCF_000696425.1 Galeopterus variegatus
AGTCATGTGATCAACTATTAGGAGAACTATTTGTGTATATTGGCTCAGAAAAAAATCAATAGAATATAATGTATTTTGACCAGTATTAGTAAAAATTTCATTAGACTACTGGGTAATTTATAAAGAAGGAAATTCTAACAGTTTTGGAGGCTATGAAATCCAAAGTCCAGGGTACATATCTCTTGAGGGCCTTCTTGTGTGGGTGAGGTAACCTCTACAGCAACACAGGCTGTCACATGAACAGAAAGGCCTAGTAAGAGCGAGCTAATGTCTTCACTTGCTTTCCTTTTAAAGCCATCAGAACCACACCCATTACTCGATGAACAGATCAATCCATTCAAAGGGCATAGTACTCACAATCTAATCACCTCTTAAAGGCTCCATGTTTCAATTACCATAATAGGATTTCTTACCTTCTTAACACTTTTGGGGTCCACATTTAACCCATAGCAATGGGCATCAGACAACCATCAGTCTAGGAGCCTAGATTGAGAAACCCTGGCTCCACAGTTCAAAATTCAGGGCTGCTATAGGGGCTCAAGTTTGCAGATTAGGCTAATAGAGAGAAAGGAGCTACACATTGGAAGTGTTTTGTGAGTCAGCATGGGCTAGTCTTACATCCTTAGCTAGATATACAAGATGTACAAGTTTAGGGCATGATGTGGCTCCTAGGGATCTGTGAGTTGAATGGACATTATGGAGGTTGTAGGATGCTGGTAGATATAAGAGTTCCATCAAATCAGAACATGGAGACCTCTCTGTGGAATCTGGGGGCTCAACTGACACTTTGAATGAGTCAGGCTTTGGGATCAGAGCTAATTTAGCACTTGAATAGTATTCTCAAAGTGTGGTCCATGAACTCCTGGGGATCTCCAACACCCTTCTG
>NW_007765563.1:0-680 GCF_000696425.1 Galeopterus variegatus
GTCTTCCTCTCCCTTTGTACTTAGCACAGGCTACACAATGTCCTGAGAGGATTCACTATGACAAAAATGTCAATCACAGCTTTAATAACTTACTTTGGAAGAAACTATTGAGAAAGCAAATTGGAAGGTGAGACTTCATCTTTGTTTTCAAATAAGTGGTCTTAATTTTTCTTCTTATAGAAAAAGCTTAAATCAGTTTATTATAAATATATCTAAACCATGAATTTTTGCAGCTTTCAGGTAAAGTCCAGCACTTCATTTATACAGTCTATGAGAAGAGGTCAGTAGAGAACATCTCATCTTAAGTCGTGACATCATCCAGGCCCCTGGCACAATTCCTCGCCAGTAAAGGCACAGCATGCCTGGGTATGCCACTGGTGATCTTTAATAGATGTGAGTTTCAGAAACTGGGAGATTTCTGCTACAGTCATGCATTCTTTAACATCTTGTTTATTAGCAAAAATCAACAATCCAGCTTTCCTTAGGCCCTCATGAGCTAACATTTTATAGAGCATTTCTCTAGTTACAGAAATCCTGTCTGTACTGTCCACCACAACTATTACAAACTCCGTGTCGGTACAGTAAGTGTTTCAGGAAAAACGAAGAGATTCTTGGCCACCAGTATCCCACATTAGGAAACGTGTATTGTTTATCACTATCTCTTCCACATTACTTCCTAT
>NW_007765563.1:5967-6204 GCF_000696425.1 Galeopterus variegatus
ACCCTCGGTGTTGCTCCCACACCTCACTCAGCCAGTGAGCAGCCGGTCTGTATGTGGGATCTGAACCCTCGGTGGGGCGGCGCACTGTAGCAGTGCGCCACCGGGCCGGCCCCAATCACAGTTTTAATAACTTACTTTGGAAGAAACTATTGAGAAAGCAAATTGGAAGGTGAGAGTTCATCTTTGTTTTCAAATAAGTGGTCTTAATTTTTCTTCTTATAGAAAAAGCTTAAATCA
>NW_007765564.1:0-369 GCF_000696425.1 Galeopterus variegatus
CAGACCAAGCTCCTCGATCTAAGTAAACTCATCAGACCGAGCACATTGATCTACGTAAACTTATCAGACCGAGCTCATCGATCTAAATAACCTCATCAGTCCAAGCTCATTGATCTAAGTAAACTCATCAGACCAAGCTCATCGATCTACGTAAACTCATCAGACCAAGCTCATTGATCTAAGTCAAGTCATCAGAGCAAGCTTATCGCTCTAATTCAACTCATCAGACCATGTTTATGGATCTAAGTAAATTCATCAGAATATGGTCATCAATCTAAGTAAACCCAACACACCAAGCACATCAATCTAAGTAAACTCATCAGACCGAGCTCATCGATCTAATTAAATTCATCAGTCCAAGGTCATGGA
>NW_007765564.1:5875-6204 GCF_000696425.1 Galeopterus variegatus
AACTAATCAGACCCAACTAATCGATCTAGGAAAACTAATCAGACCCAAATAATAGATCTAGCAAAAATAATCAGAACCAACTAATCAATCTAGTTAAACTAATCAGACCCAAATAATCGATCTAGGAAAAATAATCAGACCCAACTAATCGATCTAGGAAAAGGAATCAGACCCAAGTAATCGATCTAGGAAATGAAATCAGACCCAACAAATCGACCTAGTAAAACGAATCAGACAAAGCTAATCGATCTAGGAAAACGAATCAGACCCAACTAATCGATCTAGGAAATATAATCAGACCCAACAAATCGACCTAGTAACACTAATCA
>NW_007765565.1:0-848 GCF_000696425.1 Galeopterus variegatus
TTTTTTTTAGGTGCTGTTGAATATAAACTTCAAGGTATTTATATATTGATTAAAAATATTTACCAAATGTAAGACATGATTTTATGTAATATATTGAATAAGTTAAATAAAGATTATTGGTAGGTCACATGCATTTTATTCAATAAGACACTATTATTGTTAGTCCTTCTTGCTGGAGAAAACAAAAGAAAGCAAAACAAAACAAAAACAAAAAACAAACCACGACATTCCAAGACTTTCTTATTACATATAACAGCTTTATTTTTTGCAACACATGTTTTGTTTTAATTCTAGTGCTGTGAGTCTATCTTTAGTGTCTGACATAATGGTGCAGGAAACAATTATCTGAAAATTGTAAGACCACAGGAAAACAACATAACATAGGGGCAGGATGGCATGAGTCAAATGTTAAAAGGAATTGAATGGTTGAGGACACTGATCCTTCTGGATTTTGTAAAATTTTTTGATTCACTTGATTTACTACAACTTCTCTTCACTGCCTAAGATCTTGGACTCTTCTTACCTTCCTCAGGTTCCTAGAAGCCTTTCATAGGTCCTACTCCTGATCCCTCCGCAGTCCCTAGTCATCTGCTTCAGCCTGATGGCATCTTGTTTTGGATGTCAAAGGTTGTAAGAGTGTTCTATTTGGGGCATGAAATGCTAAGGTAAATCAGGCATAACTACTAACACGTCTGGTTTAAATTATACCATATTTAACTTGGACAAGTTTTGAAACATCACTGTAAGTCATTTATCTATTTTTTAAAATGGTTTAATGTGCCATAATGATGGGTTTGTTTCACTTGAATACATTTTTAAAAATTAAATATCCAGTAAAATTTGAAAAA
>NW_007765565.1:5864-6204 GCF_000696425.1 Galeopterus variegatus
GGATTGGTTGAATTTACAAAGAAGCAGTCAGATAATTATTGCCAAGAGGGAAGATTGGGGAAAAAAATCACTCAGGAATTAATGTAGGTTGTTTTAACCCAGTTCTATTTTAAAAACCTAAGGTTAGGACAGTATATACCATATATGCAAATAAATTTTCTCCACTCTACGATTATACTGGATGTCTAGGCCAGAAAGTTAGACACTCCTTCACATCTTTACTACTTTCCAATGAATGTCATTTATGCAAAGAAAAGTCTTTCCCTGAGGAATTTGGGAGTAAATGGGCTAGTAGGTCGAACCATTCCTACATTATTAGCGATTGCCAGATATTTTTTTT
>NW_007765566.1:0-387 GCF_000696425.1 Galeopterus variegatus
CAGAAAAGCATGCCCAGGGGAAGCATGACCAGTAGGAGCAGTAGGGGGCCAGAAGCAGGGCTACCCACTGATATGTCTGCAACACAGTAGTCAAAGTTGGCCCTGATGCAGGCCATGTAAGCCATTATTTGGGGGACATAATTCTCCTCATGGACACAGCAGAGGTGCCACGTGGCCCTTGGCAAAGACTGCCACATCGTCCCTGCCAGTGGGTCAAATTAGTATAATCAGAAAGGAAAGTAGGGACATTACTACCAATCCTACAGAAATAAAAAAGAAACATAAGTGAGCACTATGAAAAAGTATTCAACAATAAATTGGGTAATCTAGATAAAATGGACAAATTTCTAAAAACAACAAAACCTACCAAGACTAAATCATAAAAAG
>NW_007765566.1:5736-6204 GCF_000696425.1 Galeopterus variegatus
TTAGAAGAGAACATAGGGCAAAACATACAAGACATTGGTTTTGGCAGTGATTTCTTAGATAAGACACCAAAGGCACAGGCAACCAAAGAAAAAGAGAAAAACTGGACTTCATAAAAAATTTTAATACATGCGTCAAAAGATATCATGAAAATATTTAAAAAGATGCCCACAGAATGTGTTTGATCATCATATATCTGATAAGGGATCAATATCAAGAATATATAGAGAACTAAATCTCAACAGCACCAAACACCTCCCAATTAAAAAATGGGAAAAGAATATAAATAAATATTTCTTTAAAGAACATATATAAATGGCCAATAAGCGCATGAAAATATGCTCAACATCACTAATCATAAGAGAAATGCAAATCAAAACTACAATGAGCTACACTTCATATTCATTAGGTTTGCTACAATTAAGGAAAAAAAATAACAAGTGTTGGTGAGGATGTGGAGAAATTGGAAC
>NW_007765567.1:0-243 GCF_000696425.1 Galeopterus variegatus
GTTCTTCTACACATGGATATCCAGTTTTACCAGGACCATTTGCTGAAGAGGTTGTCCTTTCCCCAATGTATGTTCTTGGTGACTTTGTTGAAGATCAGATGACTTTAAGTACATGGATTGATTTCCGGGTTCTCAGTTCTGTTCCATTGGTCCATGTGTCTGTTTTTATGGCAGTACCATGTTGTTTTGGTTCCTATAGGTTTGTGGTATAATTTGAAGTCAGGTAGTGTTATGCCTCCAACT
>NW_007765567.1:5741-6204 GCF_000696425.1 Galeopterus variegatus
TTCCTTTGAGAAATGCTGGTTCAGCTCCTTTGCCCATTTTTAAATTGGATTATTTTTTTTTACTGCTATTTGAGTTCCTTGCATAGTCTGGGTATTAACCCCTTATTGGATGAATAGTTTGCAAGTATTTTGTCCCATCCTGTAGGTTGTCTTTTCACTCTGTTGATTATTTCTTTTGCTGTGCAGAAGCTTTTTAGTTTGATATAATCTCATTCATTTATTTTTTCTTTCATAGCTTGTGCTTTTGAGGTCTTATTCATAAAGTCTTTGCACAGTCCTACATCCTGATGTGTTTCCCCTATATTTTCTTCTAGGAGTTTTATAGTTTCAGGTCTCACATTTAAGTCTTTAATCTACTTTGAGTTGATTTTGGTATATGGCAAGATATATGGGTCTAGTTTTGTTCTTCTACACATGGATATCCAGTTTTACCAGGACCATTTGCTGAAGAGGTTGTCCTTTC
>NW_007765568.1:0-1087 GCF_000696425.1 Galeopterus variegatus
GTTGTAAATAAGGGAAAAATTAGAATGAACCCTGAAATACTGGATTAGAATTGATATGTCCAGTTCTAATCCAAAATTTTAATGTTCATTCTAGTTTCTCCCTATATTATGTGTGTATACATATAGACGTAGATTGAGATATATTAGATCTACATGTGTCTAATATACATTATACCTATATTCATATACATGGGCAGACATAGAAATACAGACATACACGTGTTTTGTGCGAGAAAGCAGTAGTGCTCAAAAAATATGTCAAAAGGACACAAGAGCTAGCTAGCCTAAAGAGACAGCCATTAGGCCAAATCTGAGACAATTTGGGCACCAAGATAATTAAGGAGAAAAATGGGGGCTGGCTGGTTGGCTTAGTTGGTTAAAGCATGCTGGTAACACCAAGATCCAGGATTCAATCCCTGTACCAGCCAGCCAGCCAAAAAAAAAAAAAAAAACCACCAAGAAATGAACCAAAAGCCATGGGAAAAAAAAGGAAGCAATGAATCCATACCAATGATAAATAAATGGGGGAAAGGTGCTGTAGAATGCAGACTGCCAACTGTTTAAATAGGAAAGGAGTGCTGAAGTTAGAAAACAATTCTGTAATCACCATACTAAAGACTGGTTTAGGCAAGAACCACCAAATGGATGGATGTTAAGTCCAAGGGGAAGTGTTAAGGAGACGCAGGATATTCGCATGGTCATAAAATCTTTTTTAGGGCCAGCCTGTGGCTCACTTGGGAGAGAGTGGTGCTGATAACACCAAGTCCACGGGTTCAGATCCCTATATAGGGATGGCCAGTTAGCTCACGTGGGAGAGCGTAGTGCTGACAACACCAAGTCAAGGGTTAAGATCCCCTTACCAGTCATCTTTTTTAAAAAAATAAATAAAATCTTTTTTCTTACCAAATAAAAAATCAAAATTACCACCATCACCAAGGGCAGATGGACACCATTGTGCCTCCAGATATGAGGCCCCAAGAAAGGCACATCATTTACATACTATTCCCAGCCTGAAATGCATACCCGGCATCTAACCAGCAGGAAATACCAGGAAAGCCCCAAATGAGAGACATAATACTTCTAGAAA
>NW_007765568.1:5905-6204 GCF_000696425.1 Galeopterus variegatus
TTTTTTTTTTTTTTTTTTTTTTTTTGCCTTCCTGAACAATCCAGTCCTAAAGCCATTAAGTGGAGCAAATAAAATGGGCATCCATAAAAGGGCAGAGAGAGCCCAAGAAAGGTAAGGGCAGCTCCCTCCAGAAGAGGAGGCAGCAACAGTGATGGAAAATTAGTTATATACGGGGGCTTTGATCAGGTCACTATAATCAGGATAATAGGAGCCAGGTTATTCACTGTCAGAGAAGGGAGTTGTAAATAAGGGAAAAATTAGAATGAACCCTGAAATACTGGATTAGAATTGATATGTCC
>NW_007765569.1:0-455 GCF_000696425.1 Galeopterus variegatus
TTCCATTTGGAGAATAAGATCATTATTCACTTCAGACAACACTGGTCACAAGCTTTGTAGATAAAGTTTTATACTGTGCTGTCACTGGAGTCATGTAAACATACATGACCTCCTTCTTCCAAGACCTTCCATTGTAAACAATCAGACACATAAAGCCATATAAATGAAGAGCAGAAGTAGAAAAACTTTTCCTGTACAGAGCCAGATTAAATATTTTAGGCTTTACAGGCTATAGAGTCCCTGTTGAAACTATTTAAGTCTGCTTTTGTAGCTCAAAAGCAGCCGTAGACAATATGTAAATGAATTGGCATGGTCATGTTCCAATAAAACTTTACCTGCAAACACAAGTAGTAGGTTGGATTTGGCCTGTGAGTGGTAATTTGTCAATTCTTGATATAGAGTATATTCTTGGCATTACAGAAGAAATCTATGACCTGAGAACATCACAGTCTTTT
>NW_007765569.1:5843-6204 GCF_000696425.1 Galeopterus variegatus
TATTTGTTGAATTGCATTTGTTGACTTGATGGATTTGGAGTCCAGCTCTTGGGAAACACAGACTGGTTATGCCTTTTGCTTCTTCCCTCTTTTGGTTCTGTGGTGGCTGGCGTGGTAGGAACCATCATGCCCAGATACTTCTGTTTGAAGACACTGTGAACATGGCATCTAGGATGGAAAGCAGCAGTTTGCATGGGTATCATTATAGCACCTTGTAAACAAATATCTCTGCCTCCTCCAGTCCCCTATCTATAATCAGAGGGTATTTTTAGAAGACTCATTTGCATTTTGTCTACTGTTTTCCATTTGGAGAATAAGATCATTATTCACTTCAGACAACACTGGTCACAAGCTTTGTAGA
>NW_007765570.1:0-412 GCF_000696425.1 Galeopterus variegatus
ATGTCAGTAAAGTACTGGAAAAATGGAACCTACTTTAGTTTAAGGGAAAATAGAAGTTTTTATGATTCAATTCTCAAATGGTAGTTCCAACACTGAAATTGTAAGTGATCATTTTTTTAATTTCATTTTTAATCAATTAATAGGCTATTTTTTTAGAAGTGGTTTAAGGTTTACAGAAAAATTGATGGGAAAGTACAGAGTTCCCAAATACCACTCCGCTCCCCACCTCCCACAGTTTCCTCTATTACTTACATCTTATATTTGTGTGATATTTTTGTTACACTTGATGAACTGATACTGATACATTATTATTAACTAAAGTCTTTGTTTTTATTAGGGTTCACTCTTGGAGTTATACATTCAGTGGGTTTTGACCTTTTCAGATTGGCCTCTTACACTTAGCAATATGCTT
>NW_007765570.1:5649-6204 GCF_000696425.1 Galeopterus variegatus
TTTTTCTAAAGACCAGAATTAAAATAATAATGTGTGTAAACTAAACCAAGTACGGTGAAAAATATATAATTTGATATTTAAAGGAGCTTAATGAAAATGATTGAGTTTAACTTCTTAAAGCATTGCAATTTAAGGTGCTCTATGGTGGACAATAATAATCTATCTTCAATTGAAATTTCTGTCCAATGGAAGAGTGAAAAGATGCAGAAAAATTCTGGGTGTCTAGAAAAGACACAGAAGACTGAATAATGTCAATCTACTTCCAGGAATCCCATTAACAATTATTATTGCACCAAAATATTTTTTCCTATTTTTATTATTTTTCTAAACATTCTTATATTAGATAAAATGTGTAAGATTATGGATAAAACTGTAGGTCTGAAACACATAAACCTCACAAATTCTATTTGGCAAATTCAGGAGGAAAAACATCTTATCATTCAGAATAAAAGTACAAAGCAAGGAAATGTTGCCACCTTGAGAGATTCTTCATGATGTCAGTAAAGTACTGGAAAAATGGAACCTACTTTAGTTTAAGGGAAAATAGAAGTTTTT
>NW_007765571.1:0-435 GCF_000696425.1 Galeopterus variegatus
GTCTCTATATGGGATCCGAACCCTCGGCGGGAGCGCCACCACACTCCCAAGCGCCGCACTCCACCGAGTGCGCCACCGGGCCGGCCCATATTTTGTTATTTTTATTGCTGAGTAGTAGCCATTGTATCAGTGTAAGACTGGCTTATTTCTGTAAGACATCCAGTTGGATTCTGTGATCAATTAGTTAATATCAAAATGTATACAGCTGTACATATGTGTATGTGTGCATATATATATCTATATGTATATATAGATAAATATATTGTGTGTGTACTAAATATGAGGTAACTTACCTTGGTGAAATGCTTTTAATACCAATACCAATAACCTTCAAATAGTTTATTTCTCACAAGACAGGTGATTCCAAACCACTACCCACATATCCAAAAATACACTGGGGGAGGTTGGCACTTCATAAAACTAATAACTAGAAAA
>NW_007765571.1:5711-6204 GCF_000696425.1 Galeopterus variegatus
TTTTCTGATACTATTTTGAGCCCATTATCAGAAACAAACCTGATATTTAAGAAAAGCCTGAAGAGATAATCTTCCTTCCTTAAAGAGGTGCATTGTGCCTTCAGTTAGGTAGGACCAGGCAACGCAACTCTCCCCTGACCCTTGGCAGCTGCGCGATGGTGCATCACATGCCCTCTCGCTCCGAATCGCCTCTGCCGAGGCCTGAGATCACATTTGTGTGCATGGCCAATTTGCTCATAATCTAATTGCATTCTATCTGAGATATTGTGTCAGGGACGTAGTAAATTTGACATGGGATTCACTTCAGAGAAGGCGATTTGACAAATTTAAGAGTATAAGCTTTGGAGTCTGACAGATAATCACAGTCCTGCGCTGGGTGCTTCCTGCCTGTGGCACATGGCCCCGTTATTGTTACCTCCAGGCCTCTGCTTCTCTGGATGAATAACGCCTACCTGGCAGGTTATTGTGAGAATTGAGGACAATAAAAATAACA
>NW_007765572.1:0-399 GCF_000696425.1 Galeopterus variegatus
GTATTATGAAATGCAGCATGACAACATATTCTATATTTTTTTCAGTTATAGATGATGCAACTTGCAAAACATTCCTGAACAGGAAACAAGAAGAAAGTATAGAAATTTAACACAATCATTATACCTCTTTATTCATCACAGTGACATCATTCCACTATTTTTCATCTGTGCTCATATCTTCCATCAAATATTGGGTAAACCAAAGTGTGTAGGAAGAAATAAGTGTTTTTCATAGCCATTACTCTCTGCAATGGGAGTGCTATCGCTCAAACACATCTTTTCTGAGGGCTTTTTTGAGTCCAATGGACTATCCCAGACAGTTTTTGCCTTCTTTCTGATTCCATGTTGCTTGAGTCTGAATTTCATAGCACCCCCTCTTCTACCAAATATACCTTTCCT
>NW_007765572.1:6003-6204 GCF_000696425.1 Galeopterus variegatus
ACCATCCAAAGCCACTGGAGAGTTAAGAAGAAGAAAAGTATATTAGTTTTCTATTGCTTCCGTAAAAATTACAACAAACAATGGCTTAAACAATGGAAATTTATTATTTCATAGTTTTGTAGGTCAGAAGTCCAACCTGCGTCTTAATGAGTTAACAACATCATGGTGTTGGCAGGGCTGCATTCCTCTCTAGGGGAGGAT
>NW_007765573.1:0-270 GCF_000696425.1 Galeopterus variegatus
CCAATCCCTAGAGCAACAATTCGACACGATGTAGGTAGTAATCTGGTTACTGTGGCTGTATCATTCATTCCCCCAAACTTAGCTTTTTAGTATATTCATTTTCTATTGTTTCTCTTTCCTAACAGACTATACCTCAACAAAAGTACTCACATCATATGACTCACACCTGGTGAATGCTAAAAACTAAAGGAAACTTTATTGAATCTATAAAAAAAATTAACTTGAAATAACTAGGTATAATGATAATAAAGAAATACACTCTTTAGGAAG
>NW_007765573.1:5716-6830 GCF_000696425.1 Galeopterus variegatus
ATGGACAGACATACTCTGCACATGGATTGAGGGCTAAACATGGTAAAGATTTAAATTCTCAACTAAGTGATATAAAGGTTTAATACAATTTCTAAGTAAATTCCAACAATACTATTTAGAAATTTTCAGAATACTGTCCTAAAATTGATATAAACGGGAAAAAGAGATAGAATACTTAACATTTTGAAATAACAAATTACGTGGGACAACTCACTCCACTTAATTTCAAGATGTATTATACAGCTATAGTAATCAAGACAGTGTGGTATTCATAGTAAGATAGACACCTAGATGAGTGAAACAGAAAAAGAATCCATAAATAACCCTACACAGCATGGCCAATTAATTTTTGATAAAGGTACAAAACAATTCTATTGAGGAAGAGTCTTTTCAAAAAATTATGCAATAGCAATTGGACATTCATAGGCCTATAATTAGACCTCAATCTAAATTTCATGCCTCATACAAAAATAACATCAAAATGTATCNACAAACATCAAAAATTTAAAAGGACTGAAATCACAATATTGTTTTCTCTGATCATAATAAGATCAAATGGGAAATCAATAACAGAAAGATAACAGGAAAACCTCCAAAAATTTGCAAACAAAAATATTCACTTGCAAATAATCCCTGGGTCAAATAAAATTTATTTTTTAAAAAGTCACTGAAATAAATAAACAATAAAATATATCAAATCACCATTTAAAGTAGAAAACAGAAATAGAAAAATAGCAAGCTAAAGAGGTGGAAACACTTCTCAATTCACTTTATAAAGCTACAATTAACATTATATAAAAATCAGGCAAAAATGCATCACCAAAAAAAACCGATCTACAAACACAAAACCTCAAAATCCTTAACATAGTGGCAGCAAATAGAACTCAGCAATATATAAAAATGTTTATGCACCACAAACAAGCTCATAATTCCAGGGATAAACACAAAATGTATCCATGGAATGTGATGGGTATGTAAATTAGTTTGAGTAGAGCAATCATTTTGCTATGTCCATGTATATAAAAAAATCACGTTGTACTCCTTAAATATATGCAATAACTAAAAAACACAATTAATGTAATCTACCATATTAACGTGCTAAGAAATGAAAATA
>NW_007765574.1:0-331 GCF_000696425.1 Galeopterus variegatus
TAATAACTTTAAGCTACCATAACCATGGAAACATAGATGAGTGATCGATTCATTCTGTTATAGGTGAGGTTGCAGAAAGGGGTTAGAAAAGGATGGAGAAGTGGGGAGCTGCCCTGTAAACTGGCCCCTAAAGATTGAGTAGAGTTGAACTGGAAGATGCTGCGTGGAGGCATCAGCATGACCAAAGCCTTGGCACATTCTGAGTGTAGGGTTGAGAGGGCAAAGGTCTGGAGATGATAATGAAGATGTGGGAGTAGACCATACATGACTTGCTAAGAAAATTGGGAGCCATTAAGCAGATAAATACCACACTTTGATGGAAAAGATAATC
>NW_007765574.1:5884-6204 GCF_000696425.1 Galeopterus variegatus
TTAGCTATTGCTATCCTAAGCATAAAGCAACAATTACAGTTGGTATCACACAAGGCCAACACCACACCAAGGTGATCTAGAGATAGGTCACTGCTCCTTCTCTGTCTCTTCTGCCTATGCCATTTGACCAGGAATCCTTCCTCATCCAGACAGAAATTCTATTTAGACGAGCCTTCCCAGAGATGGCAGGTCCTCCTTGTGGCAGTTAACCTGCGCTATTAACTTTGTGTTTCCTTGTTTCTCTGACTTCCATTCCAGGAACCTATTGGCATGCCAGAAAAGTTATAACAGGACATTATAGAGACAAGTATACAAACAAC
>NW_007765575.1:0-628 GCF_000696425.1 Galeopterus variegatus
AAAAAATCCCCCAAAAGGGGGACCCCTCCCCCAAAGAACAAATGGGGAAAGTGTTTGAGAATCCTGCATTAAAAGGACAGACCTCCGTGAAGAGCCTTGCTTCAGAGTCTACAATTACACACGGGATGTAAGTGTAAAATTTTACTTTGGAAACCATATCATTAATTGGTGCTAGGCAACTTACTGCTAAGGATTTTGAACTTTTAGAAGAAAAAAAAAATAGCCAAGATGTAAAATGTGATGACGATGATCTATTTTGAAGGGTACTTTCCTTGAATGGTAGTTACAGCCACCGTAATGACTTTCATAATGCTTTAACTTAAAATAGTTAAAAGGAAGTCTTACAGTACCACCTAGGTGCCCAGCTTGTGTCATTGTGAACGTGTCAGCAATGTAGAACTGCTATTTAAAAAGAGCTGACATGATCCTACAGTGTATTCACTGAAATATGACATGCAAAAACCATGAAGTAATTTTCCCAATACATGTAGGGAAAGCCCATATTATAATATTCACATCTAGTGTGAGGTTTCATATTCTTCAAAGAATGTGGAGAAACTAGAAAGGGGATATAACACAAAGAATGATTAAAGAGCTAGGAAATAGGGCATAAAAATGGTAAGCTGCC
>NW_007765575.1:5895-6204 GCF_000696425.1 Galeopterus variegatus
GGTGTTACAACACCAAGGTCAAGGGTTCATATCCTCATACTGGCCAGCTGCCAAAAAAAAAATAATAAAAACACAATAAAAAATAAAAGTGATATTAGGCATGATTAAGTAGAAGTGGAAGGGAGAGAACTAAGTGATTGATTCACATGAAAAAAATTTTTGAATAGAAACTTTTCTGAGATAAGCTAATTATATGAAAACCTACTCATTTTACTCATGAGAAGTCTTAAGCAAAACCTGTGGTGCATAAAAAATCCCCCAAAAGGGGGACCCCTCCCCCAAAGAACAAATGGGGAAAGTGTTTGAGAA
>NW_007765576.1:0-641 GCF_000696425.1 Galeopterus variegatus
TCTGTTTTGTTTTGATAATGGGCCACAATAATTAACCACATTGTATATTGACAAAATAAAATTTAAAAAAATTTTAAATGCTTACTAAATAATATACCTCTAAATACATTATCATTTAAATAGCAGTGAATGAATAGTTCTAAAATTTTGGAGGACACACTTTATTCATTATTTAATGACAATAAATGATGTGAAAATCTACATCTTTAAAGGGAAATCTGAATAAATAGGGCATATATGAAATGGTTAATTCCTATATTTTAAATTGGTGGTAAAACGCTTCCGGAATTATTCAGTTTAATGACATTAGTCACTATTATATTGAGCAATTACATGAAGAATTATGCCTTAAGCAAAATAGGACATAAACCTTTCTGAGGAGTTATACTCAAGCACCAATTTCAACTTTAAAATATAGTTTATCAAATAACAATACTAAAGGGCTTAAAATGTAATTTTGTTTCTATGGTCTATAGAAAATACACACTCCACACTGATTTTTTTTTACAGAAAGCTGTCATTTTGGGCCGGCCCGGTGGCGCACTGGATAAGTGCGCCGCTTGGGAAGCGCGGCGGCGCATCCACCCGAGGGTTCGGATCCCACATACAGACCGGTTCCCGCTCACTGGCTGAGCGAGGCG
>NW_007765576.1:5827-6204 GCF_000696425.1 Galeopterus variegatus
ATATATATATACATGTATATTATATATGTATTTTGTGTATGTGTATATGAGGGTACTTCAAAAATCTCTTGGAAAGATTCATATTACCTTTTAATTCTATTTTTCCACGGACTTTTTGAAGTACATATATATATATATATATATATTCTGCAATTTGGGGGTAAACTCTTTTACATATGTCAGTTTGATCTTCTTATTTGAACATCATTCAGATTTTCATTATCTTTGCAGATTTTTCTATCTAGTATTTCAATCAGTTGCTGAGCAGGGAGGGGGGTGTTGAAGTCCTTAACTGTAACTGTATATCTGTTTTGTTTTGATAATGGGCCACAATAATTAACCACATTGTATATTGACAAAATAAAATTTAAAAAAAT
>NW_007765577.1:0-1098 GCF_000696425.1 Galeopterus variegatus
GTGACCGGCTGCACCGCGCTCAGCCAGTGAGCACACCGGCCATCCCTATATAGGATCCGAATCCACGATGGGAGCACTGCTGTGCTCCCAGCGCCGCACTCTCACGAGTGCACCATGGGGTCGGCCCTTAAAATTATTTTTTAATTGACAAAAATTGTACATATTTATAATGCACATGTTTCGATATATGCACATATAGCAGAATGGTCAAGCCAATTAACATATGTATTGCCTCACATACTTAACATTTTTTTGTGGTGAGAACATTTAAAATCTACTCTCTTAGCCATTTTCAAGTACCCAGTACATTGTCATTAACTATAGCCAGTACACTGTATGATGGATCTCTTGAACTTACTCCTCCTGTCTAATCTGCAGCATTGTTCAACTTTAACAGCAGAACCCAAGGTGCAACTGTGGGCTTAGACTGGGAACCAGTTCTCTGATATGTAGAACTAAGAATGTTCTGTCAAAGAGGTCAGGTGTGTGGCAGGATAATCCTCCCTCAGAGCAGGTGGAGTGCACAGTAAGCCCACAGGCAGGTGCTCTGCCTCTTCCTGGCTCTTTTATTTACTGGCTATATGCTGGTGGAAAAGCTACTCTGTTCTGTAAAAGGGAACAGCATTTGGATTCAATGAGCAAATACATGGACTTGGCTTGAAACAGCGTCTGGAATGTAGTAGGTGCTCAATAAACATTAGCTTTTAATATTATCATTATCTTCTAATGCCCCGCATGAAACACAGGTGGAACTTTTTAGTTTATCCATTCTTTTACTCACTCATTTGTCCATTTTCTGGGGTGTACATTTTCAGGGGCAGTACTCTTGCTTTCTCCCACCATTTGACTCATAAATATAATGAAAGGAGGGTGCTGTGGGAGCTCTTTCATTCTTCAGAAGTCTATTTTAAAAAGCAGCCTTTCCCAGGAACACTGCACTTACATCATATTGATAATACGAACCTGAAAATCATATTCGTTGCAGTAGCTTAACAGCTAAGAAAGCACCATAGACACTCTGAACCAACACTTCCTCAGATTAGTTAAAAAAATAAAAAAGTATGCCCCATGGTCTGCATTTCACAGGACTAGTAGGCT
>NW_007765577.1:2836-3341 GCF_000696425.1 Galeopterus variegatus
GCCCACACTCCTTTCACCCAGAGGAAGGGACACCTTTTTTCTAATTCTCACAAAGGCATCAGCATCTCAGCAAGCCCTGTGTCTCTTACTTTTGTACACAGGACATGCCTGGGTGAGGGGAGTGCCTGGCCTGGCAGAAATCTCTAGTGCAGAGAGGCAAAGCTGGCATGGAGCCTTGCCCACAGAGCATTTGGGGGCATGTCAGTTTTAGGAACGAAGACCTCTGCAGGCTGAGAACCTAGCCATAAATTCCATTAACACTAAATGTATTAGTGAACTTCTAGAAACTTCACGCACCCTACCCAAGTTTGGATTCATTCCGCTTTACGTGCCACCTTTTCTTAACTGATAGGGACCTACTGAAAGCATGACGTTTAATATGCCTCCCTTAAGACGAGGATTCCCACCGGTGGCACTTGGCCATGATGTGCCTCCTTTTCATGGACAGTGCAAGTTGTATGAGGTAGAACCACGTAGAGGCTGAGTGTGAAGGCTTTGGTGAGTG
>NW_007765577.1:3492-6204 GCF_000696425.1 Galeopterus variegatus
GCCTGACCATTACTTGCTCATAATGTTTTGTGTGTGTGTGTGTGTGTGTGTGTGTGTGTGTAGCTATAGCACATTTCCCAGTAAAATCGCTAGGAACAATGTTTTTGCCTAAATAGCCAGTCTTTCTTGTCTTGAATAAAATTTAAAATATATGATTCAGATTTTATGTTCAGCTGATTGTTTATAACAAGAAACATCAATGCAGAGTAATTGGCAAGTGGGTACAGATTCGAATGATGTGATGATATCCCTGCCACACCTTCCAATAATCCTGCAGGGAAAAAAATCATTAGGGATCTTGTTTCAGAATCTCATCAAAATAGATCCTTTGGCTTAGCAAAGTGGTTGCTGCTAAGTCTGTCAGTGGCGACAGTAGATGAACCAGGGAGACTCTGAGAGAGTGGCCAGATCTATGAGCTAGACTATTCTGCCCAGCCTCTGTCCTCAGGGACGCAGCCTGCACATTCCCGGCTGGACTTAGTGGATGGCAGCTCGGGCTGGCAAAGGCGACAGATGGACTGGAGGTGCCTGACCATTGGCCCCAGCCTCTGACCCCACTCTCTCCCTCTGTCCTCTAGAATGTGTCCATAGGAAGGATAAACAAATTAAATATCTCAGCACTGAGACCTTAGAGGTCATCCGTTCTAACCATGCTCTCCTTTCCCTGCACACTTTGATAAGTACCCATCGATTCTGTTTAACTACTTCTGGAAAGCTCCCTGCCCCTTGATAGGGCCATTCCTTTTTCAAAGAGTTCTCCTTACTTGAAAGTCCTCCATTTCCAACTGAAATCAGCCTCTTTGTGATTTCCACCCTCACGTCTCGCTTTGCCTTCTGGTGTCACAGTGGATAAATCTCAGACATTGAGATTGACTTAGACAAACAGGTCATAATTCTCTGTATTCAAGGCATCCTCTGGGCCAAATACTAACCAACAATTAGTCTCCAGTGGCGTGAGTTTGAAGAGGCAGACCCTGGAAAATGCAGTGTTTGAACTCTGGAGTTAACCTTCCTTGAGTGGTTTGCTCTGGTCTTTCTTAACCAACCAAACACACAAAAAAACCATCATCTGCCTCTTGAGAGTTTTTCCATGAGAGTGTGTTAGGGAGAAGAGCGAGAGAGGGGGAGAGAACTGGGGGTGTTATAGAGAAGGAGCTAGTGAGACAGGGTCGAAGGTCCGCCTGCTCCGTGAATAATCGTTCTCTGCCTAAAGCCGACTCCTGCAGGAAGTGCACGCCACCCCAAGAGTTCCAATGCCCCCGGGGACCCCTCAGCCTCAGTCTCCTTGGGGCTGCTCTTCACAGGCCTCGTTTATTCAGAACTGGGAGCATGTGTGCAGCAGTGGGGGAGCAGTGGGTGAAGCTCAGAGGTCTGCAAAACCAGGCCTGGAATCCGGGGTCAGCAAGAAGTGCTGCAAGGAACCAGAAGCCCCCCAGTCTAGTTCTGGCTCTAGCACAAAGCAGCCTCGTGACTCTGGCAAGTGTCCTCACCCTTTCCGAACCTTGCCTTCCTTACCCAGTACTGGGGAATCACCACCACCTCCCCACTCACATCACAGTGGCGATGGCAGAATCAGCTGAGGCAATGGACATGGACGTAAATGACAACGAGCTGAAGTGACAGCAGGGTGGTGGTGGAGGAGCAGGACTGAACATTCTGATTAAAATGTGACAAATGCGGGTCAGCAATCTGGATTTCTAAACAGCTGAGTCACGGGCACTGAGTGGTTTGCTCTGGTCTTTCTTAACCAGCCAAACACACAAAAAAACCGTCATCTGCCTCTTGAGAGTTTTTCCATGAGAGTGTGTTAGGGAGAAGAGCGAGAGAGGGGGAGAGAACTGGGGGTGTTATAGAGAAGGAGCTAGTGAGACAGGGTCGAAGGTCCGCCTGCTCCGTGAATAATCGTTCTCTGCCTAAAGCCGACTCCTGCAGGAAGTGCACGCCACCCCAAGAGTTCCAATGCCCCCGGGGACCCCTCAGCCTCAGTCTCCTTGGGGCTGCTCTTCACAGGCCTCGTTTATTCAGAACTGGGAGCATGTGTGCAGCAGTGGGGGAGCAGTGGGTGAAGCTCAGAGGTCTGCAAAACCGGGCCTGGGGTCCGGGGTCAGCAAGAAGTGCTGCAAGGAACCAGAAGCCCCCCAGTCGAGTTCTGGCTCTAGCACCAAGCAGCCTCGTGACCCTGGCAAGTGTCCTCACCCTTTCTGAACCTTGCCTTCCTTACCCAGTACCGGGGAATCACCACCACCTCCCCACTCACATCACAGTGGCGATGGCAGAATCAGCTGAGGCAATGGACATGGACGTCAATGACAACGAGCTGAAGTGACAGCAGGGTGGTGGTGGAGGAGCAGGACTGAACATTCTGATTAAAATGTGACAAATGCGGGTCAGCAATCTGGATTTCTAAACAGCTGAGTCACGGGCACTGATCATCTCGGGGAGCATCACTGACTTTTTCTCTGGCTGGATGAACTGTGACCGCAGACTTACCTCCTAGAGGTGACAGGATAATACAAAAAGTAGCGCCACCTCCCGGGAGCCCAGCAATACTCCTGCCACCTCACAGCGCAGCCCCAGCTCCCCGAAGCACATTCATATGCACCGGCACTGTTTTCATCTTAGACTTTAAACAGCTTTAATTAATAATACCTTCCTTTCTCAGTGTGTCAACACAACTCCACCTTTTCATTTTGAAAGAACTTAAATAAATAT
>NW_007765578.1:0-327 GCF_000696425.1 Galeopterus variegatus
TTGTTTAGAAATTGACCAGAAATGACCACGGCTCTAAATCAGATAACAGGCAAGTTCTCAGAAGTGAGCAGAGGCAGAAAAAATGAGCAATGACCATGGATGTGGCATAGCCACCCCAGGCCAGAAGAGAAGCCAGTTCCAGGGCATAGCCAAATGTGGATTGGTCTGTGCATTTAGGAAATGGGGTCAAGAAGCATTGCGAAGTGACTGGGCAAGAGGTAGGCCGAGAGTGGGGTGTGGATGGAATTTCTGAATCTTTTCTCCCTGGCCTTGCATCTGCTTTAGGAGAACATTCCAGGGTTAGGTCTGGCATGCTTTGCAACATCA
>NW_007765578.1:5989-6204 GCF_000696425.1 Galeopterus variegatus
AGGCTGAAATGCCTGGATGTTATTTTACCAGAAGGAAGAAAAAGTGCACTTCCCTTCGTAATGGGTCTAGGATTTCCTGCTCACCCCATCAAGCATAACATTGTATTGGATAGCCACAGTACTGAGTGAGTGTGAAGGGACCAAATCTGCAGATTTGTTTAGAAATTGACCAGAAATGACCACGGCTCTAAATCAGATAACAGGCAAGTTCTCAG
>NW_007765579.1:0-1296 GCF_000696425.1 Galeopterus variegatus
CCCAGGCAGTGCCGTGGTGCATGGAGAGGGGATTCTCAAGCTTTGGCATCTGTGCAGCAACACGTAGGAAACGCGTCGGGATAACAATGTTTTGTGATGCCTTTAGAAGCAGTCACTGTCACCATGACTCGTACCTTTCTTCATTCATTCAAAAAAAACCTTTGGTGTCACACTCTGCCTGGCCCTGCCCTAATGACCAGGGATATAATGTGTTTTCAAAAAACTCTTCCCTGCCTTCGTGGAACCCAAACTGTCTGGGGATGGACAGACAGTAAACAAAAAGTTTACACGGATTGCACTTGATGTCCATCAAGCAAGGTGTCACCCATGGATTAGACGTGTGTGCTGCAGGGCCACTGCCCAAGCCAAGGAAACAGAGACAGTCTCTGGGGCTGGTGTCATGTGACCCTTCATCTCTTCCCTCATGTACAGCAGTTGCATCTCGCTCCACCTTGTCACGTGACCAGCCAGGCCGTCGTTACTCTGGGAACCCACTGTTAGAGCTGCAATATCAGTGTGACAGTGGTTGACCTATGACAGTCTCCAGGAGGACTTTCAGCAGCCCAGATTGAAATCACCTCCCTTGCTGGGTTCTCATCAGAGAGCCCCTGCTCCGGGTGGGACGGTGTCTAGGGGACACGTGTCTGGGTTCACATCCTCTTCTCCCTGGTCACTCTGTGTCCCACCTGCAGACGCCATCCTGGCAGGTGGGGCTTCCGGGGCCCCGATCAGCTGAGACCCTGACCCGGTGTCAGTTCTACAGGAGGGGACAGTGGCTGCCCTGGGGTCGGGGTCTGCGTGGTTCCCGGTGTCTCTGGAGCACGGAGATCTGACCTCCCCCTCCCCTGCCCTCCTCACCTACAGGGTCAAGGTCGCGCTGAGGATGGCCTCGTGCTTGGTGGGGACTCCAGAGACTCAGGGTGTCACATGGTGAAATGGCAGAAGCAAGAGGCGGTAAGGAGCAGGGAAGGCCCCAGAGGAGGCAGGAAGTGCTGGTGCCTTTGAGCTCTTTCTAGGCGTGTTTATGGTTCTGTAGCCCGGGGCTGCGGTGCTGTCACCTGACCCAGGGGGATTCTAGAAACAATCGGGGCGCGCTGGGCCTGGGGTCCTCGCAGGTGGCCATTGCAGTGCGCTCTGCTCTCTCTCCCTTCTCCTTCCTTTCTTCCTTCCCTCCCTCCCTCCTTCCCTCCTTCCTTCCCTCCTTCCCTCCTTCCTTCCCTCCTTCCTTCCTTCCTTCCTTCCTTCCCTCCTTCCTTCCCTCCTTCCCTCCTTCCTTCCCTCCTTCCTTCCCTCCTT
>NW_007765579.1:5933-6204 GCF_000696425.1 Galeopterus variegatus
GGGCCATCACGGCCCCCTGCAGGAGGAAGCCCACGAACACGATGACCACCTGGGTGACAATATCCGAGGCTGTGAGCGCCAGAAGGTAGCAGTAGGAGGGCTTCCTGGTCTTGGTGGCAAGGCGGGCCAGGGCCACTGCGGTCAGGAGGTTGACTGATGGCAACCGAGGTCATGGAGGGGAGAGGTCAGAGGCATCAGAAGGGCTGTTCAGACTTTCCTTTCTGCGGTGTTATCACATCCCTCCCCACTGGCTTGTGCTGGAGGCTGTGCT
>NW_007765580.1:0-232 GCF_000696425.1 Galeopterus variegatus
GTTATAAGCAACACTGTACTTCTCTGGTACCAATTTTCTGTATTAGTCTGTTTCTGTTGCTCATAGCCAAAAACAGAAACTGGGTGATTTATAAATGAAATGAAACTTATTGCTTACAGTTTAAGAGGCTGGAAGTCCAAAGTCCAGGGAACACATCTGATGAAGGCTTTCTTTGGTGATGATTTTAGGGATGGCAGGGTATCACATTGCAAAAATCGTGGAGCAGAGAGAG
>NW_007765580.1:5701-6204 GCF_000696425.1 Galeopterus variegatus
TTTTAAATTCTGGCTTTACATCATGCCTTTTCTGCCATAACTCAGCATAGGCTGTTGCAAGCAGCCACGCAGCTTCCTGAATGCTTTGATGCTTAGAAATTTCTTCCACCAAATACTCTGGTTCACAGCTCTTAAGTTCCACTTCCACAAAGTCCTATGGCATCGCCACAATGCAGCCAAGTTCCTTCCCAGTTCATAGGAAGGTTGTTTCTTGTACCAGTTTCCACAAAGATCCTTCTCATTTCTATCTGAGAACATTATACTCCATATTTCTATCAGCGTTCTGGTCACCAATATTCAACCAGTCTCTAAAACTTTCCGTGATTTTCTTGTCTTCTAATCTTTCACCAGCATCTAGGCTTTTTCTAGCCTGCTCCTCCAAATTCCTCCCGCCTCTCCTCAACAACCAGTTCTAAAATCGTTTCCACATTTTCAAGTATTTGTTATAAGCAACACTGTACTTCTCTGGTACCAATTTTCTGTATTAGTCTGTTTCTGTTGCT
>NW_007765581.1:0-1723 GCF_000696425.1 Galeopterus variegatus
ATTCATTGTCAGTCAATCAACAAATACTTAGAATGTCTTCGGTGTGGTGAGTAAAGGGCTGAGGGATAAGAATGCAGCAATGAACACAGTTCCTACACTCATGAAGCAAGTGCACCCATGGTGGCATACGAGAGACTAAAAACACCCAAACCGACACTGGGTATCTAAAAGCAGGGGGCATTTAATCAGGAAGATCCTAAGTTATTAGGGTTATTAGGGCTATTAGAGTTCAAAGTCAGCCCTACATAGCTTAGCACCTAACCCTTACTGTTTTAGGGCAGAATATAATAGGTGTTGTTAATGAAGGCCGTCCTCGCGTCAATTAGAAAGTTACATGCTATATAGACTCTGGTTTGTTTTGTTCTGTGGCTACATACACACTTATATGATCTTTCTCACTAAACAGAGACTTTGGAGGGCAGTGACAATGTTTTCTGACTTTGGTTTCACCCAGTGTTTCCCATACACAGGTGCTAAGTACATATGGAATTAAAGTATGTCATGTGTACTCATTTAAGAAAGCAGTTAGATGTGTAATATATTTTAGTTCTGCCCCAAATGCCTAAAAAAATAAAGTTTTCCACTCAAACTACTAGTAAGTTTTAATTATTTAAAAAAATGTCCTCTTTCTGAATATAAATTCATGCATACCTGGTGGTATAAACCAATCGTTCTGGAATATTCAAACTAAATTCTCTCTCATGACTACCAAGATTAAATATTGCATAAGAGGTACCACCCTGGATCGTACTGTTTGATCAAGGCCATGATTATCCATCTTTCTTCTTCTCTGAAGTGCTTTACAAAACATTGAGGTGTCCAAAAAACCAACCAACTAACCAAACAAACAAAAAAACATGAGTTGCAAAGGGAAACATTTTACTTGCAATTCTTATTACATTTTTAGTATCAGTCAGGGTCATCAGTCATATTAAAAATATATAATTTAATTCTCAAATAATAACTTTGTTCTCCTAAAGTACACTGTCAAAAGAATTCAAAGATGAATATATTTTATAGCTGATGTACATATGCTGATGGGCAGCACAATGTTCTGAAATAAAAGCAGAGATATTATCCTTTTACAAAAATAAACTTGGTCCCAGGGAGGAGAAAAAGAGAGAGAGTAAGGGAGACGGAGCATAAGAAAAAAAAAAAGCAAAGCATTATAGGAGAATTGTTCCCATTTAAGTAAATGCAGTGTCTGCAATTTTTGGCTGACTGCTCAGAGTACCATATATCTCCTAAATCAGTGCTTTGAGTGTGTTCCTCTATAAATGCAGGTTAAATTAACATAACAGTAACAGTTAAGGCAAAAACAACTATACAACAACTAGCCCACTATTACCAAAAGGATAACAAGTTCACAAATAATTAATCTAGTCCCAAGTTTCCAACCATCATGATTTTTAGATTTCTAGTAAGGCTTCCCCTCACAGATTTATTGAAAACGCTTCATGCTCCTGTAAGTTTGCTCTTCCTTCCCTTAATAGGGGAGAAGTGAAGTTCACTTTGAATAAGTTTGTGGACCACTCTTCCATTTTTCCTCTGGCAATTTGAGTTTATCCTGTAAATCCAAATATAGACCAAAGGAACTCAACTCTCGGTGGACAGTGACTAACCACTCAGCAGGAGAAGCTGCTTATGATTTGTTTGTACAGCATTGTGAGAAAATACACTTTAATAAATACACAGTCACCCCTGATTAACCCTCATCCCCCCC
>NW_007765581.1:5978-6204 GCF_000696425.1 Galeopterus variegatus
ATGTACATATATGGATTAAATAAAACATATTAGTAAAGTTAACTTTATTCATTTCTTTTTACGATTATTTTTGAATGTGACCACTAGAAAATTTAGTTATACATGTGGCTTGCATTGTGTTTCTATTGGGCAGTGCTCTTCTAGAAGCAAGCTTACTCACACTTCATTCATTGTCAGTCAATCAACAAATACTTAGAATGTCTTCGGTGTGGTGAGTAAAGGGCTG
>NW_007765582.1:0-371 GCF_000696425.1 Galeopterus variegatus
GCTTTAATTATGCTGAGAAACTTTCCATCTGTACCTACTTTGTAGAGAGTCTTTATCATGAGTGTCGAGCTTTATCAAAAGCTTTTTCAGCAGCTATAGAGATGATCATATGGTCCTTGTGTTTGATTGTGATATGATGTAACACATTCATTGATTTGCATATGTTGAACCAAACTTGCATCCCTCAGATGAATCCCACTTGATCATGGTGTACAATTTTGCATATGTGTTGCTGTATTCTGTTAACTTGTATATTGCTGAGGATTGTTCCATCTTTATTTATCAAGGATATTGGCCGTAGTTTTCTTTATTAGTTGTATCTTTACCTGGTTTTGGTATCAGAGTGATGTTTGCTTCATAGAATGAGTTTG
>NW_007765582.1:5987-6204 GCF_000696425.1 Galeopterus variegatus
AAAAAAAATGCCAGCCAAGGATTATTTACCCAGCAAGACCTTCTTCAGAAATGGGGAGAAATAGTATATTTCCCATAGAAACAAAACTTGTGGGAGTTCACCAGCATATGACCAGCACTGTAAGAAATTCTCAAGGGAGTCCTGCATCTGGAATCAGAATAATGAATGTCACTACCACAGATAGATACACAGCAAAGAGCAAAACCTGCTGTCAAAA
>NW_007765583.1:0-256 GCF_000696425.1 Galeopterus variegatus
AATCTCTCTATAAGACATCTCATTAATGAAGGTCAAAGGGTCAAACAAATGTAGGATTTAGTGCTGCTTTTTCCTCTCTGGCTTATAGTAAATTCTGACAGGTCCCATACCCACTTTATAATCATAACATGTTATCTCTCACAAGGATAATGAAATAAATGTTAAAGCAAAAAACAAAAAACAAACAAAAAAACTCCATGACAAACACAATACAAAGAAACCTGCTGTGAAATTCCATAAGAAAATTCTTAGATAT
>NW_007765583.1:5753-6204 GCF_000696425.1 Galeopterus variegatus
ACTAGGTCTGCTTGTCCATATGCTCAGATTGCTAAATTTAAGAAAAAGATCATTAAAAGTGAGGACCTTGCATCTGCTCTCCTCAGCAATGAGAAGCTGGAAACTCTGGACCCGTTCCAGAATAGCTTAGGGCAGAGTGGAGTAATTTTGCTTGCTCTTTGAGGCTTTAAAACAAAAGAATGGACCGCTGAAGACACTCAGGTTGAAGGCAGAGGAATGTAATGTGAAAATACAGAAGCTGTTGAAGGAAGTGAAAGACAGCAATCCCAAACTGACGACCGAATGTGATGCTGCTAGCACAAGTCATCGTCATATTGTGATTTTCTTTTCGGAGCATCCTGAGACCATTTTCTCTATTAATTACGTGTCTGGGGTGGGTGGGTGAGATATAATCTCTCTATAAGACATCTCATTAATGAAGGTCAAAGGGTCAAACAAATGTAGGATTTAG
>NW_007765584.1:0-2009 GCF_000696425.1 Galeopterus variegatus
ACCTGTTGCCATCCTTCCTCGCTTGGCTGAAATGCCAGACCCCACCCACGACACCTCACATGTCCCAACGGGATGTGATTTCTTTCTCCCAGACCACATAACCCTTTGAATGACAAAGTTTGTGGGGTACTAGTGATTAACTACATGTACAGGTGTGGTTATATCAGCACATGCTCAAATATACACACACACATATTGCAGTTTTGAAACATGGTTGTGGATTCCTTGACACCCCTCTTATCAAAAGGTAGGGTTTATGTCCCGTGTCCATGAGACTAGGTGGAGTTGTGACAGCTTCAACTAACCGAGTGCATCGGAGATGGCAGTGGGTGATTTCCAAGGCTAGCTCATAAAAGGCCAGCAGCTTCCAACCTTGTTCATGGGAACGCTCCTTTCTTGGAGCCCTGAGCCATCACATAGACATCTGATGACCTTGTGGCCATGCTGGAGAGGCCACATGTCCAGGTGACAGTCCCAGCTGAGTCCAGCCTTCCAGCCGTTGTCACCCATACACCAGACATGGGTGCAGCCCCCTCAGCCCTCCAGACCAGCCATCCAGCTGCTGAATGCCACCAGGTGACTTACCTCTGTCTGTGCTCGCTGGAATGCAACAATCTCCCAGCTGAGCTCTGGCAAATTGTGAGATATAATCAGATCGTTGCTGTTTTAAGCCACTAAGCTTTGAGGTAACTTATTATACAATAATAAATAACTGGAACAACATGCATCTGAACTGTGCTCAACTTTATAAATCATCATTAGAAGTTTTTTTTCAGGTGACGTTGCTATTTCCTCCATATTTCACTACTCCAGCTGAGACTCCACCCGGTTCTGTATTACAACCAGGGCAAGGATACTAAACACTTAAAAATCATATGCTGCCCTCAGTTTACAAGTGCCACTGCTGCTTTCTGCATCCCTTTCCTCTCATTGACATAATTTGTGGATGGGTGCCTGTGCTTTATAAGAAACACAACTCGGGCTTGGCACAGAGCCTTACATGGCAATCTGATGTACAGTTGGTGATGTAAATGATTGCTACTGTGTTGGATGGTAATTAGGTATACATGATCTTTTTTTTTTTGTCTTTTTTTGTAACCGGTAAGGGGATCGCAACCCTTGACTCGGTGTTGCCCGCACCGCGCTCAACCAGTGAGCGCACCGGCCATCCCCATATGGGATCCGAACCCGTGGCGGGAGCACCACTGTGCTCCCAGCTCCGCACTCTCCCGAGTGTGCCACGGGGTCGGCCCAGGTATACATGGTCTTAATGATCTCAATCAGTAGCGATGATGAGAACAACTTGCAAAGAACGTAGTTGTATAAGTCTATAACTCACTTGGGATCAAAAAGTGAAATTTGCAAATACAGCATTGGGGAAATCCAGTCAACAGCAACAAATATGGAAAGTTAGCATTTGTAATACCACTTCTGGGTGTCTATCCCAAAAGAATTGGATGCAGGGACTTGAACAGATACTTGTACACCCATGTTCATAGCAGCATTATTCACAACTGCCAAAAGGTGGGAGTGACCAAGTGTCCGTCCACAGATGGACAGATAAACAAAATGTGGTATAACCATACAGTTGAGTCGTATTCAGTCTTAGAAACACAACTGCCAAAAGGTGGGAGTGACCAAGTATCCATCCGCAGATGGACAGATAAACAAAATGTGGTATAACCATACAGTTGAGTCGTATTCAGTCTTAGAAAGGAAGGAAATTCTGACACATGCTACATACAGATGAACCTTAAGGGCACGATGCTAAGAGAAATAAACAGTCACAAAGGACAAATACTGTATGATTCCACTTACACGAGGTTCCTAGAATAATCAAATTTATAAAAAAACAGCAGAGGAAGGGTGGATGCCAGGGGCTGGGGAGAGCAGGAAATGGGAGCGATTGCTAATCACACTTCCACTTTCACAAGATGCAAGGAGCTCTGGACATGGATGGTGAAGACAGTAGCACAAAATATGACTGTACTTAATGCCACTGGGGGGCT
>NW_007765584.1:5858-6204 GCF_000696425.1 Galeopterus variegatus
AACACAGTCAGCCACCTTGTGCTTACGTCAAAAATATCTGTTATTGCTTTTTTTTTTTTTTCCCCCTTTTTTTTTTGTCTTTTTTCGTGCCTGGCAACGGATCGCAACCCTCAGTGTTGCCCCCGTACCGGACCGGGACCGGCAACGGGATCGCAACCCTCGGTGTTGCTCCCACTCCTCGCTCAGCCAGTGAGCGGGAACCGGTCCGTATGTGGGATCCGAACCCTCGGCGGTAGCACTGCTGCACTCCCAAGCAGTGCACTGTAGCAGTGCGCCACCGGGCCAGCCCGTGTTATTGCTTTTAATGTGAGCAAACTGGTTCTTAGCACAAAGGCCTGCCCAAGAA
>NW_007765585.1:0-1381 GCF_000696425.1 Galeopterus variegatus
AACAGAGCATACATCATTTTTACAAAGTGCATCATGCTTGCTCTTCATGGTTATGATTTTCCCAGTCAAAAAAACAGTAGTATGTTTAGCTATTTTTCCAACTGGGGAAAAGTCAAGCTGTGTCTGTTCAGCTGTTTGCATCTAGATGTTGGGGGAGGGGGAGCCTGCATTGCACAACACTCCCAGTGGCAACTACAGGATGCCACTCTCTGTGTTCAAGGGGTGATGAGCGTCCTGTGCTGTTGAGTGGAGGGTTATCCACACAAGGTACTGTAGATGGGCCAAGTGAAGCGTCAGGCATGGGCAGCCTCATTCCTGTTGAAAGGTAAGTGGCCATGTCTGGAGAGAGTCAACACAGTGCCTCAGCAGGAGCCATCACTCAACTGTGATGGACAATCTGCCAGTGAGGCTCATGCCTGAAGCTTCATGGCTGTAGCCATGGAAAGTGGTCACACTGGCAGAGACCAGGCGGTGTCTCCCACATGAGGACTGTCCAAGCATGGAGCCCACTGGCCTCCTCCCCAGTCTCCCTACTCTCTTTACTCTCTAAGCCTAGGCTTCCCAATTCCTGCCCTCCCTTCCCCTCTCAGGTCAAAGTCTTCTGGCTGGTCACCTATCCTCTTTTTAATTTCTATTGTGCATGGTTAACTCTGTCTGCTGCCCCTTTAGGGCTTTACCTTCGGACTTCTGAAATGTCTTTTTCATCTCAAATAGCCTAGGTCTTGCTCTCAAAGCATTCATTAAAAGCTTTGGCTTTCACAACCGTTTCTCTGAGTTGGGCTGCCACAGCTAAATTTGGAAGAGAAATACTAAACAGTCTCTCTTTTATAACAACCCAACCATTCTCAAAGTAACTAATGACTCTAGCTGAAATGGGGAAAGGTGATGGTGGGATACAAGTCCATTGGCTTATTCCAATATTTTATCTCCTTGCATTGCTCTCTGGAGTGTTTTCCAACAGGTAGGAGGCCCCCAATTGAAGTGATCTTCTGATTTTCATCTCTTCTGCTCAAGGACTTGCCCACTAAGCAGCTGCTTCCCATTCATAAGGGGATCAAGAGAGGGCAGGACAATGACTGGCATAAAGCCATTTCCTCTGTTACACAATGTGTCACATTAAGTAACATATTTCTGTGAGATACTGTTTAAGAGTTTTCCCAAAATCATATCAAGGTGCTTACTGGAAGTCATAAAAAAGCATAGACCACACGTGTACTTCTTCTTGAATTAATGAGAAAGCACAATTCCAAAGCAGGCCGAAAACAAAAAGCTGTACATAAAATGACCACCCTCACACCCCACAAAATTGCTTTTCAAAGAGTTATTTGAGCATAAAAGATTTCGGTGATGTCTTTAAGATAATAGTAACAATACCTTCTTT
>NW_007765585.1:2339-3677 GCF_000696425.1 Galeopterus variegatus
TCATTGCTGGGCTGGGTGCAGATGTCATGGGGGTGTGGCAAAAGCCCTTGCCCCCACCACCACCACCCCAGGTTGGGAATCCAGGGCCCTTCTTGCTTCAGCTTGGTGGTCCTTGCTTGGATTGGTTGTAGGTATCAGGGGGGGCATAGCCGAGGCCCTCAGCCCCCACTGCCCCAGCTCAGGAGAGCCCGGGGTGCTTCCTGTGGCAGCTCAGTGGTCATTGCTGGGCTGGTTGCACGTGTTTAGGGGGTGTGGCTGAGGCCCTCAGCTCACACCCTCTGGACTGGATGCAGGTGTTGTGGGGCATGGCTGAGGTCCCCAGCCCTCCCCCTTTTTTGGTTTGGTAGCCCAGAGGACTTCCAGTCCTTCGAGGTGTTATAGGTGTTCTTTGGCGAAATGAGACCTTTACTAATTGATATCAAACTTTGTCTCTGGTTGTGGGTCCTTTTTTTTTTCACTTCTGTGTTGGATTATTTGCTGTTCCCACCACTTAAACTCCGTGCTGGAACTAATTTGTTGTCCTTTGCTTACTTCTAATATGGGGGAACTTCCTCTGGGAACCAGCACTTGAGCTGTGTGGTTGAGCTAAACTGCTGCTTTGATACTAATTCCCTAGGGAAGGCTTTTTGTGAGGTCAGGTTTTAATGGTTAACTTTATAGGTAC
Organism: Galeopterus variegatus; assembly: GCF_000696425.1. NCBI lineage: Eukaryota > Metazoa > Chordata > Mammalia > Dermoptera > Cynocephalidae > Galeopterus > Galeopterus variegatus. The sequence goes on from NW_007765585.1 coordinate 3,004, forward strand.
TTCTGGGTCTCATGAGATCCGGTATACCTGGGTTGTGTAGAAACTCTGGTCTGGGCCTGAGTCTTTTCATCAAACTGAACACCCTGCAGTTCTATATTCCTGACCAGTCTCCTCTGAGGAGTTCTACACTGATTGGGGGTCAGATCAGCTGTCCTTGCTGTGTAACAGTGTTCTCCTGGTGGGCCAGTCTCCCCCACTGCCTGTGCTTCAAACATTTCCCATGGGATGAGCCATGCACCAGTCCCTTGTGATGACTCACCAGCCTCTGAGTGGCTCCTTTTTTTCATTTGTTGTGGCTCCTCAGTCCTATGTGGGTCCAAAGAACCCTATTAGTGGTCTTGCTGGCCTGGGGGCATCCAAGGCCCTCTTCTCCCCTGCTGCCTCCAAGCAACTTCATCTGAAGGGCACACCTGCAGCTTTTGCCAGCTTCCGCTCTGTGTGCTCAGCAGCTCCAGCCTGGAAGTGGCCAGGGCTGGAAATTGTCAGAGTGGTATTTTTCTTTCTCTCATCTTCTCTTGTCGCAGCTTCTCCCACCTTCATGTACTCCATAGGTCTTTCCTCCTCTTCTCCTGAGCTCTAGAAGCCCCAGCTTGGCTGTCATTGCTTTTTTTACGGTTGTAAATTGGTTGATTTGTGGGAGAGAGTGATGCTGGTGACCATCTATTCCACCATCT
>NW_007765585.1:5480-6204 GCF_000696425.1 Galeopterus variegatus
TTCACAAAAGCTGTGCTAACCAACTTGCTTTTTAAGCTCCCATGTAAAACATTTAAGCCTTTTTTGAACTATGCTTTTATCTGTTCAATCCTTGTTATTAAATGCATTCTTAAATTACAACCTAGAATTAATATTTCTTCCCCAAACATTTAAAGCTAAATAATTTATATTTTTATTGGGAACCAAATCCACTCTAGCACTAATTATGTTTGTATTCAATTTTAAGCACTCAATTATATATGTGTTCTATTTCAAGCATTTAATTCTTTCAGTGAGAATTTTGCAGCTAAAAATATATCCACACTCTTTTAATGCCCCCATTTTCTGCCCTGTGGTACCATCAGTCATCATTAGGGTAGAATTCTGACCAAGGAAAGAAGCAGGTAGGTTATGGAAATAACAACATAAAGACAAGGGTTGTGATACCAAATACTGTGTTTATAAATTATGTCCAGCTAACACTCTGGGAATAATATAGTCCTCCATCTGCTGAAGATCTTAGAACTTATCAAAGAACATGGATGCTAGCTGAAATCTTTCACATTTGAGGAATGCTTCCTTTAGAAAGTACTAATATATAATTTTATAGTTTATGTACTAGGTAACATAAATTGTGCATAGTGTAAAATAGCAGAGATTTAAAGCATGTGACTCAGGCAACTGCTGAGAAAACTATTAGAATTCTATGATGCGGTGTCTGAAATCTGAACTATGAAAAAAAAAA
>NW_007765586.1:0-210 GCF_000696425.1 Galeopterus variegatus
ATTTCATGAGGGGAAGTGAAAGCAAGAAAGCAGAGTTATAACATAGAGCTCTAGATATGTACACTATGCTGCCAGGATAAAGGAGGAGAAAAAGGTGAAACCAAGGGAAAATCTCTATGTTCAGTTATTCTCTGACCCTGCTTATATATTTTTTGCTTATGCAGTGGAAATGCCAGAAAAGAATAAACATATGTCTTTCCAGAAGGAAAT
>NW_007765586.1:5785-6204 GCF_000696425.1 Galeopterus variegatus
GAACTTATTATCTTTTAATTCTATTTTACCATAAACTTTTTGAAGTTCCCTCGTATTTAGAAGAAGAAATCAAGAGTTCCCTTTTGGATTTGTTAAGTTTGAGCTGCCTAAGAAATATCCAAGTAGAGATATGAATCACAGAGTTAAATATATTTATTTGAGACTAAATGAAAATGTCTGGATGAGGGATACATAGTTACCGTGAAATTAGAGGGTGAGGTCATCTAAGGAGAATAAGTAGATAGAAAAAATAAGAGGACCCCGGTCAGAGAGAGATAGAACCAGCAAAGAGAACTGAAAAATAGCCAGTGAGGTGGGAAGAAATTATTAGGTTTAAGTTAGTCTCTGTATTGATTCTGAAGACATTAAAAAGAAATTCTAAAAAAAAAATAAAGTGACTAACATGACAGAAAAAAAAA
>NW_007765587.1:0-221 GCF_000696425.1 Galeopterus variegatus
GCCTGTGTCTGCTTTGTATTCTAGTTTTATCAAACCATTTTTTTTATTATTCAAGGCAATATATTACAACTTTCGTCAGCTCTGTTTTTCATTATTCCTCCATTTTCCAATTGCCATTTGTATTTCCATTTTGTTCTTTTCTACTATTTTTATTGTAATATCTTTTTATAAATTCCCTGATGGTTCCTTTGTAATAATTAGTCACCTGTTCTTCCTAGACA
>NW_007765587.1:5879-6204 GCF_000696425.1 Galeopterus variegatus
TTTCCACAATTTTCCCATGTCCCTTACTATGTTTTTCAGGAGTGTCTATTCTCCTTTTGCAATTCCAATATGCCCTTTATTTCACTAATAACTGTATATTTCTTCCACTTATTTCCAGAGCTCTGTCAGCTAAGGCTTTATCTTCTGCAACAAATCTTTCTTGACCTATGTCTGCTTTGTATTCTAGTTTTATCAAACCATTTTTTTTATTATTCAAGACAATATATTACAACTTTCATCAGCTCTCTTTTTCATTATTCCTCCATTTTCCAATTGCCATTTGTATTTCCATTTTGTTCTTTTCTACTATTTTTATTGTAATCTC
>NW_007765588.1:0-256 GCF_000696425.1 Galeopterus variegatus
CCCTTGTGACATCCTAGGGGAAATTGAGTATGTCAGAACATGTCAACAATGCCCAGGTATCCCAGGGCTACCAGCAAGGGTAGGGCTCTGGGTGGTCCTCTCTGTTCTGAGGGTGGAGGACATCCCAAGTATTCCCTGGGGAACCTCCCTATTACTGCTGGCAGTGCCTGGAGATCCTTCCCTTGATGACCTGAAGACGCTCACCTCACACCAAGGCCCTCACATCCCTGAGACCCTTCTTGCAGAAGTCATCCTG
>NW_007765588.1:5944-6204 GCF_000696425.1 Galeopterus variegatus
TCTTCACGGTACTCACGATGGCATCTGGAAAAACCTAAAAATCCTCCCACTACTGACATTAATTAGGCCATAATCTTTAGACCAAGCCCCTGAACCCCTTGTGACATCCTGGGGGAAATTGAGTATGTCAGAACATGTCAACAATGCTCAGGTATCCCAGGGCTACCAGCAAGGGTAGGGCTCTGTGTGGTCCTCTCTTTTCTGAGGGTGGAGGACATCCCAAGTATTCCCTGGGGAACCTCCCTTTTACTGCTGGCAGT
>NW_007765589.1:0-298 GCF_000696425.1 Galeopterus variegatus
AATATTAACTCTTTCAAGTCCAAGTCATTTGAGCAGAGCTTGCTAAGCCTTCACTTCACATCCCCGTGACCTTGAAGGCAATATCCTAGCTCTAAAGCTTATAACGATAACACAAAAGAAATAAGGCAAACTTCACAGTACTCAAATCCAAGATTTAAATCATTTTGATTTATATTGTTTAAGTACCATAGTCCCAATAAATTTTCACTCCATAAAGCTCACGTTGTTTTATTTTATAACCCATTCTTCTCAACATTTTTAATTTAAAAGTTTACTCAATTTTTTAAATATAAAAAAA
>NW_007765589.1:5952-6204 GCF_000696425.1 Galeopterus variegatus
CCTTGTTACTTGTTTACCCTGTTTTTAAATAGCAATGATAACAATAATCCTCCTCTGGGATCCCACCACTTCCAGCCCCCACCAAGGACAAATCCAGTGGTAATTATGGACAATGTTTAAACATATGTGGAGCACCATGCTCCCGACCCTCAAGGGAGACCCTCACACCAAAATCTGGAAGTTAGAATGTAAATATTAACTCTTTCAAGTCCAAGTCATTTGAGCAGAGCTTGCTAAGCCTTCACTTCACAT
>NW_007765590.1:0-224 GCF_000696425.1 Galeopterus variegatus
ACTTGTTATTTTGCTGGATATTTGGTGCTCTGGTGACTATGGCTTGTGGAATAAGTTACTCTAAAATGTAGTTGCATTAAGCAATTACTTGTTATGTTCCTGGGTTCTGGGGGACGGGAATGTGTACAGAACACAGTGGGGACAGCTTATTTCTGCTTCGTGCTGTCTGGGGCACTGCAGGAATTATCTGAAGGCTCCTTCATGAACATGTCTAAAGAATCTGG
>NW_007765590.1:5833-6204 GCF_000696425.1 Galeopterus variegatus
TGGCAACAATGGGCCTAGATGTGAATCCTGAATCTTCCCAATGCTCGATATCTATGTACTACTGTGTATGTTAATTCTGTGCAGTTCAATAAATTTTAGTTTTGTGCATATGTTTTAGCACTGGACTTGGTAGGGGTCCCTCCAGAAGCTGATTCTGACACAATGATTCAAATGTTGAGAGGTGATCCCAGGAGTCACCAATAGGGGAGGTGGTTCGTGAGACCAGGTAAAGTAAATCCATTAAGGAGGCATTATCAATTCAATTACCGATGTGCAGGACTAGAGCTCAATCCCTTTGGGGGACAATGTTGAACACAGTTATCACAACCAAGGTCAAGGGGGCTGGGGTGTTTATTCACCAATGCTTTGCC
>NW_007765591.1:0-400 GCF_000696425.1 Galeopterus variegatus
CAAAAAAGAATCAGGAGAGTATGGTGTTCTGGAAGCCACATAAAATATTTCATAGAGGGCAGAAAAAGTAGCTGGTCAAGTGCTGCTGCATGGTCAAGAGAACTGAGACCTGACCTTGGGATTTATCAACATGAATGAAGGTCATTGGTCCAAAGCCATGGTATCACGAGGAGTCTGTTCTTCTTTGGTTCCCAAGTGGTCAAGTTTAGCTGTAAGGTGGTCTTCTTGAGGAGCCTGTACTAGAAAATGCCTCAGCAGATGAGACCTTCTATGCTTATTCATTGCCATACTCTTTTCATCTGAATTGGCCTCTGAATCTGAGGTGGAAAGCTGTGTCTTTCTTGCATCTCTTATAGAATAGCGATGTGTAGTTTTACGCTGTCGTCTGCTTTTTCAAAAA
>NW_007765591.1:5573-6204 GCF_000696425.1 Galeopterus variegatus
TTGGGGCAGTGGGGGCAGAGTTAACATTGAATCTTATAATCCCGACCAGGAACATAGCTATCCACGCTTGGAATTTGTATGGTGTTTAAAGCAGACAAATATACCTAACAAATTCCTAGAACAACTGTACAACTCATCCTGTCACTCAGCAGATGTTTATGGAAAACCTGCTGTGTATCTGGGGGTTCCAGGCAGAAGCAACAGCACCTGCAAAGGCCTTGAGGGAAAATCATACGTGATGTGTTTGAAGAATCAGGAGAGTCTGTCTAGGGGTATTGATTGTGGGTATGTGAACTCTGGGAAGCTTGTTAGACAGTGTAAGTCTGGTAGGCAATTATTTAACTGTCAGAGTTCAGGGGAGATGCCTGGAACTAGAGATGAAAATTTTGGAGTTGCCAGCATATAGATGGTATTTAAAACTGAGACTGGATGAGATCACAAAACAAACAAACAAACAAACAAACAAAAAATACCCATACATGTAGGTAGAGACTATTTTAAGAGAGAGGAAAGATGAGGAGGAACTGGAAAATGAAACTGAGAAAAAATAGCATAGAACTGAGTCCAAACCAAAAAAGAATCAGGAGAGTATGGTGTTCTGGAAGCCACATAAAATATTTCATAGAGGGCA
>NW_007765592.1:0-631 GCF_000696425.1 Galeopterus variegatus
TAAATGTGGAGATGTTGGTCAAGAATAAAAAGTTTCAGTTATGCAGGATGAATAAGTTTTGAAGATAAAATGTACAACATGGCGACTACGTTTAATAATACTGTATTGTACGCTTGTAATTTTTTAATAGAGTAGATCTTTAATGTTCTCATCAACACAAAATGGCAACTTTGTTAAGTGATGGATATATTAATTAGCTTGATTGTGATAATCATTTCACAATGTGTACATATATCAAAACATAACACTGCACAATTTAAATATATAGAATTTTTCTTTTTACAATTATACCTCAATAAAGCTAGAAAAAAATAAAAGTAAAGAATTTTTTAAGTTAAAAATAATATAAAATTATCAAATGTCTTCATAAAAGAAAAGCAGAGTTCTATTTATAAAGAAACACTATGATCTCATTTCTCAGCTTCTTTGATGTCTGTATTCAACAGTATCTAAAGTCATAACACATTCTCAAAAAGTGATTGTTTTATGGTGAGGGTGTCTCCCCACACACAACCCCCATGTCAAGAAGAGTAAGTTAATTTAAGCATTCTGGGCTCACTGTAGCAAATGTAATGTGGCTTACCAGGGATCCTCTGAAAATATGATAGACTAAAAGGCAAACAGAATAGTA
>NW_007765592.1:5951-6204 GCF_000696425.1 Galeopterus variegatus
GAATACTATTCAGCCTTTAAAAAGAAAAAAATTATCTCACTTGCAACAACACAGATGAACCTGGAGAACATTATGCTAAGTAAAATGAGCCAGGTACAGAAAAACAATTAATTCATGATCTCACTTGTAAGTGGAATCTAAAAATTTGAACTCATAAAATCAGAGAAGAATACCAAGTGCTAGGAAGTGAACTAAATGTGGAGATGTTGGTCAAGAATAAAAAGTTTCAGTTATGCAGGATGAATAAGTTTTG
>NW_007765593.1:0-620 GCF_000696425.1 Galeopterus variegatus
CCAGTGACTTTTTTTTTTTTTGTCCTTTTTTTGTGACCATGCTCAGCCAGTGAGCGCACCGACCATCCCTATATAGGATCTGAACCTGCGGCGGGAGTGCTGCTGCGCTCCCAGTGCCGCACTCTCCCGAGTGAGCCATGGGGTTGGCCCGAAACCAGTGACTTTTAATTACGAAATCAAAGTTGTTTCTCACTCAGTTTGCTCTTTGCCTTGCCATCAAAGTTCCACTAATGAGCTGCACCCATTAAATTATTAATCCTTGCATAACTAGAATAGTTGAGTCAATATCATCAGACTTCCTGTCCTGTTTCTTAAGATAACTTCTCTGACTTATTGTCACAAATTGTTTGTCTAAGATGTTTTGCAGGACCCTTAGAGTCAAACATGGTCCGAACTGACTGTACCCACAGACCTTTCTTCTGAACCTATATGGGTGACCTTTTGACATCAGAGGATCAAAAATTCCACCTCTAGATCATGCTAATGCCACCATTTTTGAATATGCAACCCATGAAGAGGCATGCAGACAGCCTGCACCTACACAGAAAACCAAGAACTTCCTCAAACCCCTTATCCAGTCACTGCCCTACATGATCCTCACCACCCCTAACCCACTGCCC
>NW_007765593.1:5457-6204 GCF_000696425.1 Galeopterus variegatus
GTCTGTCTCTGACATTTGTATCCTATTCTTGACCCTGCCAAACTCATCCCCCCCAAAAAGCGAGGGTGAGGTCCTTAAGTCAATATTAAAGGGATTATTTCATTAAAGTCCCTCTTAACCAGTGAGACTCAAGAAGTACTCATGGAGGGCAGCACAAAGCAAAGAGACATTCTTCCTCATTGCACCAAGGAATGCTAGAGTATTGGCACCACTGGGGTTCCAGTAACTTGGTGGAGGAGCTGGTAGAAGAGTGGTGGCAAGGGTCCTCAGGAGGGCTGGTAGCTGAGCAGGAAAATGCAGTTCCTGATAGACCTAGAGTGGGAGTGTAAGAACCTCACTGCCCGATGGGAGCAGACTTGTTCCCAACTGCCTGTCAGATACCGTGTTAGGGGAACAGCCATTTGACAAGGGCTGAGATCCTTCATGACAAGTGGGTCAGGAATAAGTGGAATGTGGGACATTATTATCAAGATGATTTTATTTCTATTCATGGGCTGAGGAGGCCTGGGGAAACTCAAGATATCCTCTACGCCTATGAAAAGATTTTACCTTGCATAATGAGTTTCTTAAATATGTCTTAATTAATATTTGCATAGACCAAACATATTTTCAGAAATTTTTCCATAGGTTGCCTTCCAGTCCCAGTCCCACTCCATGCAAAATTCTCAGATAACTCCGATCTGATGTTTCCACCTGCTCTGGAACAGCTGCCACCAGATGTCCAGCCACAGCTCCTGCCCTTGGTCA
>NW_007765594.1:0-202 GCF_000696425.1 Galeopterus variegatus
TTGGTCAGAAACAAATGTCCCCAGACCCTCGTTTATCCAGCTTTGATAATTTTGGTGCACTGCTGACTGGTTTTACAATCTTATCTGGATTAGATTTTTAACCATTTTTATCCAATTTTTAGAGTTTTGAGGTGTTGTACATTTTTCTTTCCATTTTGCTTTTGTTTATCATATTAATGTTAGTTTTTCTTATGCTGGGTAT
>NW_007765594.1:5586-6204 GCF_000696425.1 Galeopterus variegatus
CTATAGCAGCCAACAGGCTACTCTCAAATTCCTCCTAATTTCTCATGCAGAGTAGATTGTGTCTCCACTCTCTATCCCACATGAATCCAGGATGGTGCTTCCAAGGGCTAGGCATGGCTTTTTGCTGACAAAATGGCCTTGGTTTCCATTCAAAATACATATTGATATAATTCCACTTCCTATTTAGGATAGGAGAAGACACTGAGGAACTTTGCCTCCAGGTCACATCAAGAGAAATGCAAATAAAAATCCAGGTTGTATAAAACCACACATATCTGTGGAACTAGCGAAAAGGCAGACACCAGAGAGCCTTGGTGAACTGGTTTCCTATGAGTAAAGCCCTTCCCAGATGAGTAGTGACTCACAATGGTATCCGAAGCCCCATGCCAGCTCTGTGTACAGATGGGAAGAGGAGGAGACAGGTTACACCTGAGAAACTTGATTGAGTCAAGGATAGGCCAGTAAAGTTATTGGTAATGATGTTGTCATACAGGACTGACTGGAGTCTGGAGGACCTCCAAATCCAACACTGATTTGTTTGATGTAATAATTTTCTTCAACCTGCCTCTTATGCAAAGAGGGTAGGTGAATCTTTGCAGCAAATGCTGCTAGATCAAC
>NW_007765595.1:0-714 GCF_000696425.1 Galeopterus variegatus
TGTGGTGCTGGGAGAGCAGTGGCACTCCTGCCACGAGTTCGGATCCTATATAGGGATGGCCAGTGCGCTCACTGGCTGTGTGCAGTGCGGATGACACCAAGCCAAGGGTTGTGATCCCCTTACCGGTCACAAAAAAGGACAAATAAAAAAAATTCATTTTCCTATGGGCAGTCCAAACAATATTATATCTAGATTTCCCTGGATCACTACAGATTAATAGAGGTCTATGTGTGTGTGTGTGTGTGTGTGTGTGTGTGTGTGTGTGTGGCCATGAGTGGCTATGTGCATGTGGAAAAAAGAGAAAAAGAAAAAACAGCTTTTAATCACATTCACATCTCTGTAATGGCTCCTGCCAACCTCACGACCATGGCAGCTCACAGGGAAAGAAATGATTTAAGAGGGAAAAAAAAAAATTCCTTCCAAACTGTAAGAAAAAAAGTTTATGACAGAGAAAATTAATACAGTTAAGATGTCAAAGTAGTGTACAACAATATTCTTGGCATAATATATCCTTAGATAAGAAAAGGAAGGAATCTCCGTGTAGTTTTTCACATTGTGTAAGAAAATTCATGATGAGACATTTTATTTGACTGGTGCCGTATTAATCTAACACTAAAGTCTGAATTAAAGGATTGCATGATTTTTCTGAGGTTAACTGGAAACCTGTAAAAATTAAATTTATTACCATAAATACTGTATTATAAACAAAATATC
>NW_007765595.1:5654-6204 GCF_000696425.1 Galeopterus variegatus
GCCAGTGAGCGGGAACCGGTCTGTATGTGGGATCCGAACCCTCGGCGGGAGCACCACCATGTTCTCAAGCGGCGCACTGTAGCAGTGTGCCACCAGGCCAGCCTGCAAAAACCTTTTTTAAAAAATTGGACTTTATCTAATATTGTTAAGGACTGACTGCATCAGGAAAACTTATTTTTTTCCAGATGTGAGTATAGGTCTATAGGTGTCATGGAGATGAAACCACAGAGGATGATTAATCTGCTGCTGGAAAAAAAAGCAATTAACTTAAAAGTACTTTTTACCTTAGTATATATGGCAAAATGTCAAGTTTTATTAAATGTTAAATATCATTTCTTCAAGCCCATGATGTTTAGTTGTTTGCTATTCTGACCTAGATTAATGACACAAACTAGTTAAAGTTATTTCACAATATGATTTGACAACTACTTCCATGACTTATTGCTTAAGAAAAATTAAAAAAAAATGTTTAAATATCTCTTTTATTAGAAAAAAATATGTTTATTAATAATAATAACCTATGCAGAGTATATTTTAATGAGCAATAACA
>NW_007765596.1:0-939 GCF_000696425.1 Galeopterus variegatus
TAGCAAAGAGCCATATGTGATATTTAATTATCAGATATGATGATTGACACTTTTTTTTTTTACTAGAAGGTAACTTGTCCTAGTATTCACATAGACTCGAATCATGGCCAATGAATTTTATGAGTGGCTTTTTTTATCCATTTACTACATTTTTACCAATGATTCCAGCCAGACAAAGCTTTAGACAGCTTATTGGCACTGGGGAAATCTTAATAATAATTGTTTATGGCAGTCTTGCCTGTAGCTGGAGAATTCAATTAGTTCAGCCAAAATTTTAGTTGCTTTTTTTTTTTTTTAAGTACCCTAGCCAAATCATGAGGGCTACATGGCTCGACACAGAAATACCCATTCTTCTTACCCTTATATGCAACCTCATTACCTTACAGTCCCCTTTCTCCACAGACAGCCATGTTATATGCACAGCCTTTCAGTGGCTACCACCATAAAGCCAGGGAGACGTTTAGGATTTGATTTTTGCATTTTTAAAATTTTGTCTTCAGGGCTGGCCTGTGTCTCACTTGGGAGAGCGTGGTGCTGACAACACCAAGTCAAGTGTTAAGATCCCCTTACTGGTCCTCTTTAAAAATAATAATAATATAATAAAATAAAATTTTGTCTTCCGTTTTGAATTGCTCTTGGCTACATTTCATTTATTTAGCCTGGGTTGGGTCTCAACTGACTGATAAGTTCCTATTATAGATCTGAGTATAGCAGAACCATTTCAAGGAACTCAGACTCTCCTATCACATGTCAGAGCACAATACTGTTGCAAGATATCCAAAGTCCTTTCCTGATAACATAAGAATACCGTAAATTAAATCTTCTCATAAAACATGTTATTTTTATTTTAAATAAGTCATTTGTTCAAAAAGCCTATGTGAATACATTCTATGAGTAAAAAACCCACATTTTTGGCATCTGGGATGCAAATTTGGTTGA
>NW_007765596.1:5710-6204 GCF_000696425.1 Galeopterus variegatus
ATAATTCTGTGGGTTAAATGAGATAATTCATATAAAACTAACTTTGATGCTGACTTGACACTTAGTAAATATCTAATACTTTTCAGTTTTAATAATTTTATTTTAATATTGAACTTATAGTCTGAAGACTTAAGAGTTACAAAATGCTTTTTGTTAATAACCATGGGATCCTGCCTTTAAAAGGTTTGGTCTCCCCTGTGGCAAATTAAATACGGCCACTGATACCATTATTGCTGACTCTCCCATCCTGAAGAGGAGTGTATTTCTCCATTCTATGAGTTATCACTGGCCTCATGACTTGCTTTGACCAATAAAATGACATGAGATACCACATGCATTCCAGAGCTCAGGCCTCAAGATGCCTTGCAACTTCTGCCTTTACTCTCTGGTAACATTGTCTGGAGACGATTAGGTAAAAAAGCTGGTCTAGCTTCCAGGAAGATGAGAGGTCCTAAAAAAGGAAAACCAGGGTCACAGTCAGCAGCCAGTACCAA
>NW_007765597.1:5962-6203 GCF_000696425.1 Galeopterus variegatus
CACTGAGGGTTGCGATCCGTTGCCGGACACGGAAAAAAGATAAAAAAGACAAAAAAAAAAATCGCTGTGTAGTATTTTATAGCACAGTGAAATAATCACGAAAGAGGTCTTTTCTGTGTTTGTTTCTGGATACTTGAGCAAAAATACAGAAGGCAGACTCCTCCTCTCTTTCTTTCACTCTTTTTTTTTTTCTGTTAGAGTATCTTGTTTGTAATTAACTACAAAGAGGAGTTATCCTCCC
>NW_007765598.1:0-541 GCF_000696425.1 Galeopterus variegatus
TCTCCATTAAGATAGGCCTCCTTTTAAAGGAGAAACATATACCTTACATAGTCTGATCATTCATTTACAGTATTCACTGCTGATTTAGTAGCTTACCTCTTTAATGACTTTGCATGTTGAGCATACATGAAGAGCATTCATTTCTATTCTCAGTGAAATGCTGTTGCTCTGGTTACACAACAAAAATGATTTCTCCCCTTCCCTTTGAACTCCTTTACTATTCATTTGAATCAGTTCTGTGGTAGTTTCCACACTCCACCCTCTACTGTAGTTATTTGGGTATATCACCTTTCCTTTTTTGTTCATTCAGTCAACAAATATTTATTTTGCACAAAACAAAGTACCTACTCCATGAAGGTAAAAAAAATTAGATTGTGAGCTCCTTGCAGACAGGTGGCTGTGTCTCATGTTTGCATTGCTGAGAGCTGCTTGTGGGTGCTATCCGCATCTGTTAAAACCTATGTGTTCAAGAAAAATTCAGTATATCTGGCTTTCAACTGATAAAACTTCTAAAACTTACTACCTGCTATTTTTTTTTTTT
>NW_007765598.1:5917-6203 GCF_000696425.1 Galeopterus variegatus
ATGAAAATGTTAGTTATAAAAGCAAATATTTAGGGTTAGGGATTCTGTTGTACCTAAGTGGGGAGCCAGGTCCCTAATGACAGAGATACCCACATGCCCACATGTATTTTAGTACATTTATTGTGTATATGCTTGTAGTGTATGGGCCCTCCAAAGAGCTGGGCCCAGGGCAGAGGTCCTTCTCTCTTAGGTTTTCTTAAGGAAAAAAAAATTCAACCCAAATTGTCTCCATTAAGATAGGCCTCCTTTTAAAGGAGAAACATATACCTTACATAGTCTGATCATT
>NW_007765599.1:0-222 GCF_000696425.1 Galeopterus variegatus
AAAGAAATTGAAAAGAAAACCACAGAATTGGAGAAAAATTATACAAATGTTATATCTTAGAAGGAGCTTTGATTCAGGATATATTAAAAAATGAGTAGAATTTGATAATAAAAAGATAAACATCCCATTTGGGGGGCAAAAAACCTGGATACACAGTTTTCTAGAGAAAATATACAAATGGCCAAAAAGCACATGAAAAGATGTTTCACATCAGTAGACAGC
>NW_007765599.1:4894-6203 GCF_000696425.1 Galeopterus variegatus
CCTCATCAGGCCCCAGTGACACAGCTGGGGAAATGGGGCCGGCCATGCCAGGGCCAGCCTGTGACCCCACCCCCACCCCAGGCCACCCTTTCCTAGTCTGGGGCTCTTTCCCTCAGCGGTGCTCACGCTCACGTCTGTCACCTGTCGGAGGGGGGTGAGGCGGGGGATGCCGGCCTCCTTTGCACAGTCCTTGGGCAGGATGTTTTGGGTGTGCTTTCTTCCATTGGAAATGTATGCGCTCACTAGGAAAAGATTGCCTTTGCCTGTCCCCGTCTTCATCTCTACGCGTGATTTTTACTTTGCATCGTGATGGCCTTGCTGAATATAAAGTTCTATGCCCATCTTGGCCCTTGTGCCAGACACGAGCATGTCCTCCTATGAGCCCAGATTCTTTTGGGGAAAGGGGTGGTGGCTCTCACTTGGAGCCCATGCAGCTTCTGTGTGACCCTTCACGGTGGTCGTCACAGGATCTGAGGCACCTGGAAGGGCAGAGAGGCCGTTCTCCAGCCCCCACCCTGGACCTTCCTGTGCCAGTTCACCCTCAGGAGGTGGGCGAGGAATGGACAGCAGGGAAAAGTGTGTCACTTCACAGTCCCCTTCCAGACTCCTCACGGCTCTACCCCAGACTTTCTCATCCCAGAATCCACCTCCAAAGACCCCCGTCCAGTCGTCCAGATGCTTCTCCACTCGCCCCCTTCCTCGAGGGTCCCTTCACTGAACCTAGGAGCGTAGCTGTCCCCTCCCAGCTGGGTCCCATCCAGGTCACTCCTGCTTGCCAGATGCTCCTCCTCTCACACCCCACGTCACCCCCTTCCACCCAGCATGGGCTCTGGGTCCCCTCAGCCTTTCCCCTTGGGCTCCTCAAGACCAAACCAGGGAGGCTAAAACTTTAAAACTCTCAGAAGAACACATAAGTGTCAATCTTCATGTGTTCTTCTTAGATTAGGCAATGGTTTTCTAGGTGTGACATCAAAAGCACAAGCAATGACAGAAAAAATGGATAAACTGAACATCATCAAAATTAGAAAGTTTTGTGGTTCAAGGACTGCCATAGAGAAAGTAAAAAGCAAACTGAAAGAAAGAAAGTGAAAAGAAAACCACAGAATTGGAGAAAAATTATACAAATGTTATATCTTAGATGGAGCTTTGATCCAGAATATATTTAAAAATGAGTAGAATTTGATAATAATAAGATAAACATCCCATTTTGGGGGCAAAAAACCTGAATGCACAGTTTTCTAGAGAAAGTATACAAATGGCCAAAAAGCACATGAAAAGATGTTTCACATCAGTAGACAGCAGAGAAGTG
>NW_007765600.1:0-996 GCF_000696425.1 Galeopterus variegatus
GTGCTTCATTTTCCTTATCTCTCATCACAATTAGATTGTATACTGTGTTTATTTGCTCATCACCTGTCTTCCCAAACAGACGTAAACTCCATTAAGCGGGGATTTTTCTGTTTTGTCTATTTAGTTTTTTGCTGTATCTCCAATCTTGTTAAACATAAGTTCTTACTATCTGTTGAAATGATTCATTCAGTTACAGTGGTAAATAAGAGTGATTAGATTTATATTCTTTTGGAGCTTATGTGTTAATTTTGGGAAGATATATAAAAACAAAATTTAGAGTGATGAATGCTATGAAGAAATATGGAAATATGACAGAGAATGACTGGGAGAGGAGAGGTTTTAGTTTAGATTAGGTAGTCGAGGAAGGCCTCACTGAGTAGATGATACCTGAAGAACTGTCACAAACAAGGAGGTCGACTTGGGTACAGAATCTTCCAGGTAAATGAAATCAGTGCAAAGACCCTTTAATGTCTGCATCCCTAGAATGACAAAAGGTTGAGAAGACTGGCAGAAAGCGGGAGGGATATACAGGGGCCAGGCATGGTGGATACGGTAAGTCATGGTAGGGACTCTGGATTTTATNTTTTTTTCTTTTGCCTTCTTTCTTTTTTTAATAACACTTTTGGCTGCAATGTGGAGAATGGATTGAAAAGAGAGCAAGTGAGAGCAGGGAAGCAAGATAGGAGGCCACTGGGTAATCTGGGAAAAAGAAGAGGTTGGCTCAGTTTATGTTACCAAGAACAGAAATGGAAAGAAGAGGTAAAGTTTGGAAAGTTCACATTTTCAAGGTGAGGGGAGGGAACAAATTAAGAATAACTCCTAGGTTTCTGGTCAGTAATAGGTAGATGTTTATATTATTTACATACTTTGATGAGGAAGACTGAGATGATAGACGTGGTGCAATGGGAATCGAGTTCTATTTTAGTCATATTTGGATTCATATTTTTGTTACACGTCCAAAAGTGAGTGAAATTAGGCCGTTGAAATTATCTGTTT